>NC_083112.1:29655412-29955412 GCF_949774975.1 Lagenorhynchus albirostris
TGAGAAGTCCTCAGCATTAAGATGAGAATGGAACAGAATTATGAAGGAACCGATCATAAACATATGAGGAGGAAGAGTCTTCTATGCATAAGTTTTGAGAGTTTACAGGCTTGTGAGAAGGATGTGTACTTGGTGTAATCAAAGAAAAAAATAAGGAGGCTAATGTGGTGATAGATGAAATAAAGTCAGAGATGAAGAGGGACTGGGAAAGATCTAGTGTGACCTTATTAATCATTGTAAGGATTTTGAATTTTACTTTACATTAGATAAGAAAATATTGCAGCATTTTTGAACAGAGGTGAAGCATGGTTTAAGTTATATTTTAAAATAAGCACTCAGTCAACTATGTTGAGCATAGTGTGTGTGTGTGTGTGTGTGTGTGTGTCTGTGTGTGTCTGTGTGTGTCTGTGTGTGTTTGTGGTTTGGTGGGAGAAAGGAAGGAAGATTTTCTAAAAAGTACTGGAAGGAGTAAACTGGGACACATTGTAAGTCATATCTCAATAATACACGATTGTTAGGTCAAAAATAAAGAGTTAACTCCAATAAGTCTGTCAAACACAAATGTTTAAAAGCATTTATGTTGATTAAAGTTAGAATGTCTTTCATCCTTAGAATTTTTTTTTCTTTTATGTATATCACCCATGTAAAGTTAGTCGCTTTACCTTTTCTATTTTTTTTTCTTTTCCTTTACCATCTCAGTGTGTGTTGAAGTGGTATTCTACTCTTCATTTAGATCCTTATACATGTAAATCATAAACATAATCAAACAATAAGTGAATTTATATAGAAGTATAGGGTTTTTCCATGAACCAAATGCCTTTGCTTCACAATGTATGTGCTATACAAAGGAATGATGGAAAGTTCCTGGTGAGGTGGAAGGCGAAGGAGGGATAGAATAGGGTGAAAGAAGTGAAGATCTGAGCTCCTGACTCACTCAGAAGTTCCAACTGTAGTAATTTTGCTCCCAGAGATTGCCTCACCCACCACTCTATCTGTAGACTCAGAGTCAGGAGTATGTCCTGATTTTCCTCAGAGAAGGGCTATAATTCATGTATTTTGAATTACAGCTTATATTATTTTCTCCATAACTTTAATTTCTTTTCTCTTCCTATATTATCCATGGGCAATTTAATACTATGATGTTCTTGTTTTGTTTTTTAATAGTTATGGTTTCTTACATGGAAGTACTTTTTCTCTAATTTCAATAACATGGAATATAAGAGAGATATCTACCCTCAGTCTACTTCATGCAAGCAGAACACTAGTTTTTGTTCACACCATGTTTTTAATTGTGCCTATATGCAAATTACCAGGTCTCCACAAATAGAATGTGTAGCAAATCTTACAAACACAGATACATGCATAGTTCAAGAGAAAGAGAAGCACTGGATTGAAAACACAACATTAATAGCATTAAATTGTCATTTTTCAAGGTTGGAATTACCTAATGAAATGGCGACTATGAAAATTACTAAATTATCATAGTTAAATGTGTCTTGGATGGCATTTTGACCGCACTTAAACCTACTGGTCTAGCTCAAGAGATGAGGTAGAATACTGAATTATTTTTGAAAATTTAATTATTGAATATATTGTCAAATATATTTCATAGCATTTTACTAAACAAAGCATGTGTTAAAATACTAAATACATAAATAGTCATGCATATAAAAGTATAAATAAATGTTAATGTTCTCAGACAAACAAAGAAAAAAATAATTGAACAACAGCAAATGGCTATATTAAATATTACCATTTATGAGTCACTATTCAAACTTGAGAGGTCAATAATTTAAAGAATCCTAAAAAAATACTTGAAAATCTTACTGTTAAATTTCTTCAGCTTTATCTAGGTCTTTTAATTTCATAAAAGATGACGTGTGCCAAATATTTAGAGAAGTAGCCACAATCAACATTGTTCCTTTCTTTTCCTCATTTTTATAAAACATGCAATTTAAATAAAATAGAAACACTGCTTCATTGAGACAGACCTCAAAACTTGAAAATTACCTGTAATCAGATTGATAATTATAATAATAAGCAGGAATTTTTCTTTCTAACAAACACCAACAGACACAGACTACTATAGTTCAGACAGTGTATGTATCAAAACTTCTGTATTGTGCTTTTAAAAAAATTATATTACTATTTCCTGTGACAGAACCCCATGAGATAGAAATGGAAATGCCTTTTTCTTGCAGAACAATCAGGGTGTGATTGATTATGCCTGTCCATACCTGTCTGATGGATTTTAAAGTGATAGTATCTCTAATTGCACATCAAATACCTGATTAATGTTGCTCTGAGGTTTAGTGACCTTTTAAAATAGAAAAGTATTTCACATCAATCCGTGTATTGTTACTCATCAGAATATCCATTTTTACTCATTTGGTTATGTGCTGCTATTGGGCAATGTGTCATTACTCCTTAACAACTGGGGCTTAAACTAGTAAACTGCTTTTACATAGGCAAGAAGCAATGCAGATGTAAAACATGTAGACTCCTCTGATTCACAATGTTCATTATAAGTAGAACATTCTTTTGGAAAAAAGGAATCTGAGTAGAGCAGTTTATAACAGGTTTTTTCATGGTAAGCCACAAAATGCCCTAGACCTTAGCAACATCTCTGATAAGATAAAGAAAACTTCACAGGTGCATTAGTGATACACACACAATAGGAATTCATTAACAGTGTGTATGAACAAATATAATACTGACATTTTATGCAACCATGTAAATTTATGCAGTAGTGTCAGAATTAAAAAGCTAAATTATACAGGTAGACAACTAAACTGCAATTATTAGTAAGCAATTTCAAGCATTTAGGTTGTTTACAAGTAAATGTTATGCAAATATGTTTGAATCAAGAATTAAAAGCTAAGCAAACATGCTAAACTTTCAAATAAATGCTAACATAAATGTTAATCTGACACAAATACTCTTTTGTTATTTATTTTACTTGTCAGACACTCTGTGACCTCTGTTAAGTAGAAATCACTACGTGCTCACATGTTACAAAGATAGAATAAATCTACATATTTTTAATTCTCATTTTAAATCAAGAGATACAATGGAATATCACTAAGTAACACAGATATTGAAAATAAATATTTCTTCCAAACTCTGATTTTTACAGCTCTATTGAGGTATAATTGACATAGAGTAAATTGAATAAAGCTTATGATTTCATATATCTTGACATCTGCATACAACCATAAATCCATCATTAAAATGGTAAAGAATATATCCATTTCCCCCAAAAATGTTCTTATGTGCCTTTTTTTTAAACATCTTTATTAAAGTATAATTGCTTTACAATGCTGTGTTAGTTTCTACTTATAACAAGGTGAATCAGCTATACATATTTATATATAACCATCTTGCATCTCCTTCCCTCTCATCCTCCCTATCCCACCCCTCTAAGTGGTCACAAAGCACTGAGCTGATCTCCCTGTGCTATGCAGCTTCTTCCCACTAGCTATCAATTTTGCATTGGTAGTGTATATATGTCCATGCCACACTCTCACTTTGTCCAGCTTACCCTTCTCCATCCCCGTGTCAACAAGTCCATTCTCTAGTAGGTCTGTGTCTTTATTCCCGTCCTGTCCACTGGTTTTTCATAACCACTTTTTTTTTAAGATTCCGCATATATGTGTTAACATACAGTATTTGTTTTTCTCTTTCTGACTTACTTTACTCTGCATGACAGACTCAAGTTCCATCCACCTCACTACAAATAACTAAATTTCATTCCTTTTTATGGCCGAGTAATATTCAATTGTATATATGAGACAAATCTTTTTTATCCATTCATCTCATGATGGACATTTAGGTTGTTTCCATGTCCTGGCTATTGTGAATAGTGCTGCAATGAACATTCTGGTACATGTCTCTTTTCTTTTTTTTTTCTGTCCTTTTAATGTTCTGCATAGAACATTTTTTTTAAAACATCTTTATTGGAATAGAGTTGCTTTACAATGGAGTGTTAGTTTCTGCAGTATAACAAAGTGAATCAGCTGTACAGATACATATATTCTAATTTCTTCTCCCTCTTGCATCTCCCTCCCACCCTCCGTATCCCACCCCTCTAGGTGGATACGAAGGATGGAGCTAATATCCCATGCCATGCAGCTGCTTCCCACTATCTCTCTATTTTACAATTGGTAGTGTATATATGTCCATGCCACTCTCTCACTTTGTCCAGCTTACACTTCCTTGTACCCGTGTCATCAAGTCCATTCTCTAGTAGGTCTGCTTCTTTATCCCCATCATGTCCACTGGTTTTTCAAAACCATTTTTTTTAAGATCCCACATATATGTGTTAGCATACAATATTTGTTTTTCTCTTTCTGACTTACTTCACTCTGTATGACAGGTCCATCCACCTCACTACACATAACTTAATTTCATTTCTTTTTATGGCTGAGTAATATTCCATTGTATATATGTGTCATATCTTCTTTATCCATCCATCTGTCAATGGACACTTAGGTTGCTTCCATGCGCTGACTATTGTAAATATTGCTGCAATGAATATTGTGCTACATGACTCTTTTTGAATTATAGTTTTCTCAGGGTTTATGTCCAGGAGTGGGATTGCTGGGTCATATGGTAGTTCTATTTTTAGTTTTTTAAGGAGCCTCCATACTGTTCTCCATAGTGGCTGTATCAATTTACATTCACACCAACTGTGCAAGAGGGTTTCATTTTCTCCACAGCCTCTCCAGCATTTATTATTTGTAGATATTTTGATGACAGCCATTCTGACTGGTGTGAGGTGAAACCTCATTGTAGTTTTGATTTGCATTTCTCTAATGATTAGTGATGTTGAGCATACTTTCATGTGTGTGTTGGCAATCTGTTGATCTTCTTTGGAGAAATGTCTATTTAGGCCTTCTGTCCATTTTTGGATTGGGTTTTTTGTTTTGTTAAAATTGAGCTGAATTAACTGCTTATAAATTTTGGAGATTAATGCTTTGTCAGTTGCTTCATTTGCAAATATTTTCTCTCATACTGAGGGTTGCCTTTTCCTCTTGTTTATAGTTTCCTTTGCTCTGCAAAAGCTTTTAAGTTTCATTAGGTCCCATTTGTTTACTTTTGTTTTTATTTCCATTTCTCTAGGAGGTGAGTCAAAAAGGATCTTGCTGTGATTTATGGCATAGAGTGTTCTCCTTATGTTTTCCTCTAAGAATTTTATAGTGTCTGACCTTACATTAAGGTCTTTAATCCGTTTTGAGCTTATTGTTGGATATGGTGTTCAAAAGTGTTCTAATTGCATTCTTTTACATGTACCTGTCCAGTTTTCCCAGCACCACTTATTGAAGAGTCTGTCTTTTCTCCATTTTATATTCTTGTCTCCTTTATCAAAGATAAGGTGACCATATGTGCGTGTGTTTACCTCTGGGCTTTCTATCCTGTTCCATTGATCTATATTTCTGTTTTTGTGCCAGTACCATACTGTCTTGATTATTGTAGCTTTGTGGCATAATCTAAAGTCCAGGTGCCTCATTTCTCCAGCTCCGTTTTTCTTTCTCATGATTGCTTTGGCTATTCAGGGTCTTTTGTTTTTCCATACAAATTGTGAAAATTTTTGTTCCACTTCTGTGAAAAATGCCATTGGTAGCTTGATACAGATTGCACTGAATCTGTAGATTGCTTTACGTAGTAGAGTCATCTTCACAATGTTGATTCTTCTAATCCAAGAACATGGTATATATCTCCATCTGTTTGGATCATCATTAATTTCTTTCATCAGTGCCTTATAGTTTCAGTATACAGTTCTTTTGTCTCCTTAGGGAGGTTTATTCCTAGGTATTTTATTCTTTTTGTTGTAATGGTAAATGGGGGTGTTTCCTTAATTTCTCTTACAGATATTTCATCATTAGTGTATAGGAGTGCAAGTGATTTCTGTGCATTAATTTTCTATCCTGCTACTTTACCAAATTCATTCATTAGCTCTCTTAGTTTTCTGGTAACATCTTTAGGATTCTCTCTATATAATATCATATCATCTGCAAACAGTGACAGCTTTATTCCACTTTTCCGATTTGGATTTATTTCTTTTTCTTCTCTGACTGCTGTGGCTAAAACTTCCAAAACAATGTTGAATAATAGTGGTGAGAGTTGGCAACCTTGTCTTGTTCCTGATATAAGTGGAAATGGTTTCAGTTTTTCACCATTGAAAATGATGTTGGCTCTGGGTTTCTCATATATGGCCTTTATTTTTTGAGATAAGTTCCCTCTATGCCTATTTTCTGGAGGGTTTTTATCATAAATGGGTGTTGAAAATTTTCAAAAGCTTTTTCTGCATCTGTTGAGATGATCATATGGTTTTATTCTTCAGTTTCTTAATATGGTGTATCGCATTGATTGATTTGCATATATTAAAGAATCCTTGCATTCCTGGGATAAACCCTACTTGATCATGGTGTATGATCCTTTTAATGTGCTGTTGGATTCTGTTTGTTAATATTTTGTTGAGAGTTTTTGCATCTATGTTCATCAGTTATATTGGCCTGTAGTTTTCTTTCTTTGTGACATCTTTTTCTTGTTTTCATATCAGGGTGTTGGTGGCCTTGTAGAATGAGTTTGGGAGTGTTCCTCCCTCTGCTATATTTTGAAAGAGTTTGAGAAGGATAGGTGTTAGCTCCTCTCTAAATGTTTGACAGAATTCACCTGTAAAGCCATCTGGTCCTGGGCTTTTGTTTGTTGGAAGATTTTTAATCACAGTTTCAATTTCAGTGCTTGTGATTGGTTTGTTTATATTTTCTATTTCATCCTGGTTCAGGCTCCAAATGTTGTGCTTTTCTAAAATTTGTCCATTTCTTCCAAGTTGTCCATTTTATTGGCATATAGTTGCTTGTAGTAATCTCTCATGATCCTTTGTATTTCTGTAGTGTCAGTTGTTACTTCTCCTTATTCATTTCTAATTCTATGGATTTGAGTCTTCTCCTTTTTTCTCTTGATGAGTCTGGTTAATGTTTTATCAATATTGTTTATCTCCTCAAAGAACCGGCTTTTAGTTTTACTGATCTCTGCTATTGTTTCCTTCATTTCCTTTTCTTTCTTTCTTTTTTTTTTTTTTTTTTGGTTTTTTACGGTATGCGGGCCTCTCACTGTTGTGGCCTCTCCTGTTGTGGAGCACAGGCACTGGACACACAGGCTCAGTGGCCATGGCTCACGGGTCCAGCCACTCCGCAGCATGTGGGATCCTCCCAGACTGGGGCATGAACCCATGTCGCCTGCATAGGCAGGCAGACTCTCAACCACTGCGCCAACAGGGAAGGCCTCCTTTTCATTTATTTCTTAGCTAATCTTTATGATTTCGTTCCTTCTGCTAACTTTTAGGTTTTTCTGTTCTTCTTTCTCTAAGTGCTTTAGGTGTCAGTTTAGGTTATTTAATTGAGATGTTTCTTGTTTCTTGAGGTAGGATTGTATTGCAATAAACTTCCCTCATAGAACTGCTTTTTCTGAATCCCATAGTTTTTGGGTCATCGTGTTTTCATTGTTTCTAGGTATTTTTTATTTTCCTCTTTGATATCTTCAGTGATCTCTCAGTTATTAAGTAGTGTATAGTTTAGCCTCCATGTGTTTGTATTTCTTACAGATTTTTTCCTGTAATTGATATCTAGTCTTTTAGCATTGTGGTCAGAAAAGCTACTTGATACAATTTCAGTTTTCTTAAATTTACCAAGGCTTGATTTATGACCCAGTATATGACCTATCCTGGAGAATGTTCCATGAGCACTTGAGAAGAAAGTGTATTCTGTGTTTTTGGATGGAAAGTCCTATTAATATCCATTAAGTCCATCCTGTTTAATATATCATTTAAATCTTCTTTTTCCTTATTTATTTTCATTTTGGATGATTTTTCCTTTGGTGAAAGTGGGGTGTTATTTTCCCCTACTATGATTTTATTACTGTTGATTTCCCCTTTTAAGGCTGTTAGCATTTGACTTATGTATTGAGGTGCTCCCTTCTTGGGTGCATAAATATTTACAATTGTTATATATTCTTCTGGATTGATCCCTTGATCGTTACATATTGTCCTTCCTTGTCTCTTGTAATAATTTTTATTTTATATTCTATTTTGTCTGATATGAGAATATCTACTCCAGCTTTCTTTTGGTTTACATTTGCCTGGAATATCTTTTTTTATCTCCTCACTTTCAGTGTGTATGTGTCCCTAGGTCTGAAGTGAGTCTCTTGTAGACAGCATATATATGGGTCTTGTTTTTGTATCCATTCAGCTAATCTGTGTCTTTTGGTTGGAGCATTTAATCCATTTATATTTAAAGTATCTATCAATGGTATGTTCCTATTACCATTTTCTTAATTGTTTTGGGTTTGTTATTGTAGGTCTTTTCCTTCTCTTGTGTTTCCTGCCTAGAGAAGTTCCTTTAGTATTTGTTGTAAAGCTGTTTTTGTGGTGCTGAATTGTCTTAGCTTTTGCTTCTCTGTAAAGCTTTTAATTTCTCCTTTGAATCTGAATGAGATCCTTGCTTGGTAGAATAATATTGGTTGTAGGTTTTTCCCTTTCATCACTTTAAATATGTCCTACTAGTCTCTTCTGGCTTGCAGAGTTTCTGCTGAAAGTTTAGCCGTTTACCTTATGGGGTTTCCCTTGTATGTTATTTGTTGGGTTATTTTTTTCTCCTTTAAATATTTTTTCTTTGTATTTAAGTTTTGATAGTTTCATAGATCTTGACATGTTTCTCCTTGGATTTATGCTGTATGGGACACTGCACTTCCTGAGCTTTATTAATTATTTCCTTTCCCATGTTAGGGAAGTTTTCAACTATAGACTCTTCAAATATTTTCTCAGTCCCTTTCTTTTTCTCGTCTTCTTCTGGGACCCCTATAATTTGAATGTTGTTGCCTTTAATGATGTCCCAAAAGTCTCTGAGACTGCCCTCAATTCTCTTTTTTATTATATTTTTGTTGTTGTTGTTGCAGGACGTGGGCCTGTCACTGTGTGGCCTCTCCCATTGTGGAGCACAGGCTCTGGACGCACAGGCTCAGCAGCCATGGCTCACAGGCCCAGCTGCTCTGCAGCATATGAGATCTTCCAGGACCGGGGCACAAACCCATGTCCCCTGCATCAGCAGGCCAACTCTCAACCACTGTGCTACCACGGGAGCCCTGTCCTCAATTCTTTTCATTCTTTTTTCTTTATTCTGCTCTGCAGTAGTTATTTCCACTATTTTATCTGGCCAGTCACTTATCTGTTCTTCTGCCTCAGTTAATCTGCTATTGATTCTTTCTAGAGAATTTGTAATTTCATTTATTGTGTTGTTCATCATTGTTTGTTTGCACTTTAGTTCTTCTAGGTCCTGGTTATAAGTTTCTTGTATTTTCTCCATTCTATTTCCAAGATTTTGGATCATCTTTACTACCATTACTCTACATTCTTTTTCAGGTAGACTGCCTATTTCCTCTTCATTTTTTTGTTCTGGTGGGTTTTTACCTTACTTCTTCATCTATTGTGTGTTTCTCTGTCTTCTCGTTTTGCTTAACCTATGGTGTCTGATGTCTCCTTTTACAGTTTGCAGGTTCATACTTCCTGTTGTTTTTGGTGTCTGCCTCCAGTGGCTAATGTTGGTTCAATGAGTTGTGTAGACTTCCTGGTGGAGGGGACTAGTGCCTGTGTTCTGGTGGATGAGGCTGGATCTTGTCTTTCTGCCGGGAAGGTCTGTGTTCAGGGGTGTGTTTTGGGGTGTGTGTGACCTTATTATGATTTTAGGTAGCATTTCTGCTAGTGGGTGGCATTGTGTTCCTGTCTTGCTAGTTGTTTGGTATAGGGTGTCCAGCACTGTAGCCTGCTTGTCATTGAGTGAGCTGGGTCTTGGCATTGATGAGATCTCTGGGAGATTTTCACTGTTTGATGTTACATGGAGCTGGGAGGTCTCTGGTGAACAAATGTCCTGAACTCGGCTCTCCCACCTCAGGGGTACAGGTCTGACTCCTGGCTGGAGCATCAAGAACCTGTCATCTGCAAGCCTCAGAAATAAAGTGTGGAAAAAAGAAAGAAAAATAAAATAAAAGTTAATAAAATAAAAAAAATAATTATTAAAAATTTAAAAAATAAAGTCATAATAAAAAGAAAGAAAGAAGAGAGCACCCAAACCAAAAACCAAATCCACTTATGATAACAAGCATGAAAAACTATGCTAAAAAAAATGGACAGGGAGAACCCTAGGAAAAATGGTAAAAGCAAAGTTATACAGACAGAATCACACGCAGAACCATACACATACACACTCACAAAAAGAGAAAAAGGAAATATATATATATATATATATATATCTTTGTTCCCAAAGTCCACCACCTCAATTTGAGATGACTTGTTGCCTATTCAACTTTTCCACAGATGCTGCATACATAAAATTGATTGTGGAGATTTAATCCACTGCTCCTGAGGCTGCTGAGAGAGATTTCCCTTTCTCTTCTTTGTTCGCACAGCTCCTCTGGTTCAGCTTTGGATTTGGCCATGATTTTGCCTGTAGGTCCCCTGAGGGCATCTGTTCTTCACTCAGACACAACAGGGTTAAAATAGCAGCTGATTATGGGTCTCTGGCTCACTCAGGCTGTGGGGAGGGAAGGGTACGGAAAGAGGGGCGAACCTGCAGTGGCAGAGGCCAGCATGACGTTGCACCAGCCTGAGGCTCACTGTGTGTTTTCCCAGAGAAGCTGTGCTTTGATCACAGGCCACTGACATTAGCGGGCTGCACAGCCTCCTGGGAGGGGAGGTGTGGATAGTGACCTGTGCTTACATACAGGCTTCTTGGTGGCTCCAGGAGCAGCCTTAGCATCTCATGATTGTCTCTGGTGTCTGCATTAATAGCCGCGGTTTGCATCCATCTCTGGAGCTCGTTTAGGCGGTGCTCTTAAACCCCTCGCCTAGCACACCATGAAATAAAGGGACAAGAAAAAGTCTCTTCCCTCTTCAGCAGTTCCAGACTTTTTCCAAGACTCCCTCCCAGCTAGCTCTGGCACACTAGTCCCCTTCAGGCCATGTTCATGCAGCCAACCCCAGTGCTCTCCATGGGATCTGACCTTCCAAAGCCTGAGCCTCAGCTTCCAGCCCCACATGCCCCAGTGGGTGAGCAGAGACACCTCTTGGGATGGTGAGTGCTCATTGGCACCAATCCTCTGTGCAGGAGTCCCTCCACTATTCCCTCTGCACCCCTGTTGCTGTGCTCTCCTCCATGGATCTGAAGCTTCTCCCCTGCCCACTCCCAATCTGCGCCAGTGAAGGGGCTTCCTAGTGTGTGGAAACTTTTCCTCCTTCACAGCTCCCTCTCACTAGTGTAAGTCCCGCCCTTATTCGTTTGTCTCTGATTTTTTTCTCTTTTCTTTTGCTCTACCCGGGTACGTTAGTAGTTTCTTGCCTTTTGGGAGGTCTGAAATCTTCTGCCAGCATTCAGTAGGTGTTCTGTAAGAGCTGTTGCAAATGTAGATGTATTTCTCATGTATTTGTGGGGAGGCTGGTGATCTCCACGTCTTACTCTTCCGCCATCTTGAAGATCTCCTCTTATATGCCTTTTAATCCATCTCGTTTTTCTGTTTCTCCCCACATACCCTAAACCTCTTACCTTCTTCATGTAATCAGTAGTCTGTTTAATGCTACTATATATTAATTTGCATATATAAAATTTCAGATAAATGGAATCATACAGTTTGTACATTTTTTCTGTGTTATTTTTAAGTCCACATAAGTTTTTGAGATATAAGCCTATATTAATAATTTATTACCTTTATTACTGAATCATGTTTCATTTTATACAGTTATCAAAATTTGTTTATCCATTCACATAATGATGCATATTTGAGCTATTTCTGTTTTACAAATATGTTATGAATATATATGTACGGGTCACTCTTTGGTCATATGTTTTTATTTCCCTTGGGTAAATATCTAAGACTAAAGAAGTATGTTATTTAGTTTCAAATATTTGGGGATTATCCAGAATTTTTTTTTTTTGATTTCTAATTGAAGTCTAATTTGATCAAAGAGATACTTTAAATAACTTGAATTATTTTTACATGTATTAAGCTTTGCTTTATGGCCCATAATGTGGTCTGTTTTGGGAAATATTCCAGATGTATTTGCAAATAAGGTGTATTCTGCTGATGTTGAATGGAGTGTTGTATAAATGTTAATTAGATCAAGATTATTAATAGGGTTAAGTATTCTATAACATTACTGATTTTAATTCTTCTTCTGTTTTAGAGGAAGTAGTATTCAGATGGTCTCTCTAACTTATAATGTGTCTATCTGCAATTTCAGTTGCATTAGATTTCACTTTATGTATTTTTAAGCTCTATTGTTAGATACATACCCATTTAAGATCAAGTCTTCTGGGCTAATAGACACGTTTACCATTATGAAATAACCATGATCATGTGTTAATATTATGTGCTCTGAAACCTGCATTGTCTTATAGAACTATTCCCACTTTTTTCTTAAAATTAATATTGGTATGATATATCATTTTGCATTCCATTACTTTTATCTAATGTATATTTATACTTAATGTGAGTATTTTGGTAAACAGCATATAGTTGGGTGTTGCTTTGTTTTCCAATCTGACAATGTCTATCTTTCAGGTGGGGTATTTATACATTTATATTTAGCATGCTTATTGATATGATTGACTTTAAATCTGTCAGCTTGCTCTATCTGTTGTAGTTTTTTTTTCTTTTCCCCTCACCTCTTCCTTGTTCCCCTTTTCCTACTTTCTGCCTTACTTTGTATTAACTATGTTTCAAGATTCAGATTTAAGTCATTTATCAGCTTATTATCCATTACTCTTTTCTTTGTTACAAGTTATTGCTTAATGGTTTATAATGTATATATATGTAAATTGTCATCCTCTTTCTTAAAGCTGTATTAAACTCCTTCATATACAAGATTCTTACATTATTGTATTTCTGTTTCTTCTCTCCAGGACTTTGTGCTATTGTAGTTATATATCTTAATTCTACCTATTTTATATCTTCCAAACAATATTGCATTTATTTTTGTTTAAAGTTAATTATCTCAATATATTTATTAAAAAAACATATATATATATATATATATATATATATATATATATACCATTTATAAAGCCCTGATAATCATTATTCACTTATTTACCTAGATTTCTATCTGGCATAATTTTCTTTCTGCTTACAGGACTTCCTCAATATTTTTTTATTGTACAGATCTACTGATAATGAATTTTTTTGATCTTTGGCTTGTCTTAAGTATTTCATCTTTGCTTTTGAATAATACTTTTCACTGAGTATGGAATTCTGTATTAATAAGTTTTATTTTCAGCATTTTAAACATGCTGCTTCACTATTTTCTCATTTGCATTGTTTCCAATGGAAGATCTGCTACTATATTTAACTTTGTTGCTCTGCACAAATGTCATTTATCTCTGGCTGTTTTTTAAAAATTATCTTTATCACTAATTTTGAGCAATATTATTATGATGTTCCTTGGTGTAGTTTTTGTAATGTTTATTTGTGTGGAGCTTGTAGTGGAAGGTTGTTACACTTCTTGAATCTGTAGATATATAGCTATCAACAAATTGGGAAATAGTTTAGCCATTATTTTTCAGATATATTTTCTGCTCCCATGTCTTGTATTCTACAGCAATTCCAATACATGTGTTTTAGGCCACTTAATGTGGGCTAACATGGATGACATGCTCATTTTCAAAAATCTCTTTTCTTTCTGTATTACAATAACATCTTTTGTTAATAACATCCAGTATATTATTCATTTCAGACACTGTAGTTTTCATCTCAATACAGTTAGTTTGGCTCTTTTCCATATCTTCCATTTCTCAGTTTAACATAATTAATTTTCCCATTAGCTTATTTAATGTGTTTATCTCAGTTATTAGAGCTTGTATACGCTTGCCCACTAATTCTGACAACTGTGTCAGTTCTGGGTCAGTTTAGATTGATTGATCCTCACCACAGAATGTCTTCCCAGTTCTCTCTTGATTCCTTTTCCCTGTACTGCAGCCTGCAAACTCATCTAAGACAGTAAATTAGGGAAATTGTAGATTTTATCTCATTTTTTCCTATTTCTTACTTTTCTCCTTTGCATAATATATATTTTCTTGAAAGTCATTGTTTCACATATTTTTTCCCAATTTTTTAGCTGTTTGAGGCAGGAGGATAAAGCTGATTCCTGCTATTCCATCTTGGCCAGAAGTGGAAGTCATGCTTTTTATTTTATGTCAAGTCTTCAATTATTGAATTGAAAGGTTTGGAGTCAGGAACACAGTAACTGTACCTAAAAATCTTTAACAATTTAGTTTCCATTACAGCAAAATTGCATTGATATTTACCATTGGCAACTCTTTTGTTGCTGTTGTTGTTTTACCAGTGCCTTTTTATCAATGATGGCAAAATAGTTTTAGAATTATAAAGAATTAAACATTAATCTTGGGTACTTTACACTAGAAAATCAGGTAGATGAATAAATATAGTATTTCTTCAAATACTATTCCCCCAAATAATAGAGTGATTTAATGTACATAAATGATTTGTTAAGAACAAGTGAAAATTTGCCTAAAATACAATAAAAACCTTTCCTTACAGGTATTGAAGAAATTTTGAGACAGTCACAACTTCAGATATTAAGATGCACAAGAGAAGGGAATTGCAGAGATAGATCAACACTGCACTGTTTTTACCTGTAGGACATCTTTAAGGCCAAGATGGCAAGAAATTGAGCAAAAGCAAATTGTAAATAGGAACATTTTTATTCAGCAACCTCAGAGTCTTAAGAAACAAAAGTGGCCCTCAAAAATCCACCAAAGATATGGTTCTGATAACACCTAAGTTTTTCA
Source organism: Lagenorhynchus albirostris (assembly GCF_949774975.1). Classification (NCBI taxonomy): domain Eukaryota; kingdom Metazoa; phylum Chordata; class Mammalia; order Artiodactyla; family Delphinidae; genus Lagenorhynchus; species Lagenorhynchus albirostris. The sequence continues at coordinate 29,670,268 of NC_083112.1, forward strand.
GTTGGAATTTCTTCAGTTCTATACTTAGAAATGAAGGAAAACTAAGACTGACACTTAGCCTGTAGTCAATTAAATTCCTTATTTGATTTAGATTATCTGACCCTAATTTAGCTCCCTGCTGGAAAATACGATAATTTTTTTGCTAAGAGCAAATGACAGTATCCTAAGCTCTTTTGTTTTTCAGATCTAACAGTTGACATCTAATAAAATAAATAAATAAATAACAGGCATTCCAAGACAGAAGATCACAAGAGAAAAAAAGAAAAAGAAAATAGGAAGTCATGAATAATCTTTATATTGGAGTTTTCACATATAGGATTTATAATAACAGTGATTAATACATTCCAGAAGATAGACAAAAATTAAAAACCTTACTAGAGAGCTTAAATCTATGATTAAGAAACAATGAAAAAAAAAGAAATAATGGAAACTCTATTCGAAATTGAGAACAGTGGAGATTGGAAATAGCATGAAGAGAGAATTACAGAATGGGAAGATAGGTAAATAGAAAATATACCATCTGAAAGATGAATAATTAAAAAAAATTAAAATACAGAGAAGGGTGGAATAGACCTGTGGGACACAGTGAAAGGTCTAAGTTATATTTATTTGAACTTGTGAAATAGGAAGAGTGGAGAAACAGAGCAAATACAATGTTTGAAGTGATAATGGTTAGGAATTTTCCAAAGAAATGGAAAAACATTACACCACATATTTAAGAACCTCCACATATACCAAGAGGAATGAATGGAAAGAAAATTACACCTAAGCACATCATAGCAAAGCTACTGATATCCAAAGATAAATATAGCATGAGTATTAGGGCAGAGATGGAAGTGGATTCATTATATTCAAAACAGCAACAGTGAAACTTGCAATTTTATTCTCCCTATAAATGAGGAAAACCACAAACACACACACACACACACACACACACTCATATCATATTCATAGTGTTGAAGGAAAATGCACTACAATATAAAACTCTACAACTATGGAAATATTTTAAGCAGTCAGAGTAAGATAAAAATATTTTCATACCTGTGGAGGGAATAGTGTTTAGAAAATTGACAAGAATTTATTCTGGAGTATTTTTTATCCTATGGAGAGTGATCCCAGATGAGAATAAATAAAGAATAAATAAAAGGCAAGATATGTAGCTATATCTAAATAAATAATGGTGTACAAAACTTTAATATTAATGCTGTCTCTTAGACTAAAATATCTGGAAAACTAAAATGCATGACAAACACAAAATGCAAGAGAGTTTAAGGAAGTTAAGATGTTCCAATTGAATTAAACAGAAATATGGGTAAAGTACTAATAAGGTTGGATTTACATTATTACATTGGAAGGAATTAAAAGAACAGAAAGTGAACAAACAGAAGAAGAGTAGAAAAATACAAACAAGCAGAAGCCAAAATAAGAGAATATTAATAATAAAATACTTAATCCAAATGTGTCCTAAGGAGAGCTTACAGAAATATAGAAGGGATTGGAAAAACAGAAAACACATTTTTAGATTGAATCTATAAATTAAAATATCAACAACTACATAAAATTCACATGAACTAAATTTCTTAATTATTAAAAAACCCGTAACATGAGTACACACATCTTACAAGAGATACACACATATATAAGTAGATAGGGAGGGTTAAAGGAAAAGTATGGATAAAATAAGATATAATGTGAAATTTAAAAAAATCTAACCATGATAAACTAATGTATCTATATTAAGATAATTTAAAATATAAATTTAAGGGAAGAAAGATTTATAGAAACAAAGACGTATGTATGGAAAAATAAAAGGTTAATCCTCTCACATTATACAACAGGTCTACCTAAACATCTATGTATAACTAGTATTACGGCCTTTAAATTTATAAAGGAAAAATTAACCAATATTGAGGAGAAATAAAACAATAATGTCACATTTCTCATTAAAAATTATTAAGAAACAAAAATTAAGAAGATAGTAAAACATCTGAACGATCTGATTAACAGTACTCACGTAGAATGCATATTATAAAAGTGCACTGAACAATGACAGAATAAATATTCTTTGCAGTATTCTTTTACCAAAATTGATGACAGGTTGATTTTAAAAATGTCTCTACCAATTCCAAAGGAATAAAACATGTATTTTAACCATATATATTCCAACCTCAGTGGAATTCAGGTAGAACTCAGTAACATCAGATAACTAGAAAAATTATTATCTCTATGTATTATCTCTATATAGCTATAAATTATTATCTCTACATAAAACAACAAAGACATTTACAAATTCAAAAATGAGATTTAGAAAATATTTTCAACTATATAAAAAGTGAAGCATATCAAAAAGTGTGCATGGAAGCTAAAACTGTGCTTACAGAGAAAGCCATAGCTTTAGATACAAATGTTGGAAAAAAAGAAAGGATAAAAATTCAATAATATATGTATACCTCACAACTAGTTAGGAAAATCGCAGGAAATTAAACCCCAAAAACATGAATAAAGGAGATGAAAATTTCTATAAACAGAAAACTATAACATATTTTCAGACTAATTAAATACCTAAATATGTGTCTTCTAAAAGCCACTGATTCAGAAAAGTCATTTGCTTACATTTGTGAAGCATTTCTACACAGAATTGATTAGAGTTATCCTATGAAATCATTGGTTACCATCCATTTTTAGAGTTTTTTTTTTAATCTGGACCATTTTAAAGTCTTTATTGAATTTTTTACAATATTGCTTCTGTTTTATGTTTTGGTTTATTGGCCGCAAGGCATGTAGGATCCTAGCTCCATGACAAGGGATCGAACCCACACCCCCTGCATTAGAAGGTGAAGTCTTAACCAGTGAACCTCCAGGGAAGTCCCACCATCCACTTTTAGAATAAAATATTTTTTTAGTCCTCAAGCTAATATTAAGTTATCATAAAATCAATAATAAACATACAAACATTCAAATAAAAATAGGTAAAATATATTTATAGAAACATCACAAACATGATAGTAAAATGACAAATAATTAATATATGAAAGGAGCACAATCCTTAGTCAACAGGAAGATCCAGAATGGAGAGCAACTTAAGGTATGGACAGTTTTGTTGGGAGTTTAAATTGGTACAACTACATTGGAAAACTCTTTGCTATGTGTAATAAAGTTCAATATATGCTTACTCTTTGAAAAAGCAATTCCACTCATGGGTATATACAAAACGTGTGTGTGTGTGTGTGTGTGTGTGTGTGTGTGTTGCAAAAGACATGTTTAAGAATATTTGTTTATAATGGCTCTACACGGAAGCAACACCTAGCTCCTGCAACTGTGTATAGATAATATGTATGGTATATTTTAAAACAATATTATAAAGCAATGACAGTGGACAGACGACTGCTACATGCAATGACATAAATGAACTTCTATATATTAAACAGAAGAAGCCAGACACAAAAGGATACATACTGTCCATCATTGTAAAGTTTAATCAGGCAAAACCAATGAATAGGGACATAAATCAAGCTCAGAGCTAACTTTGGGAACTGAAAAGAGAAGAGACTGGAAGAAGGTATAGGGATATATTGAATGATACTAATATTTTGTTTCTGGATCTGCATGGTGTTCATACAGATCTTGACGTTGAATTAAAGTCACTGAGCCATAAAAGTTTTTCACTTTTAATAAATATGTTGTATTTCCATAAAAATTACTTAAAATAAATATGATTAACTTTCCTCCCTCTCTGTCTTCTCTGATCATTGATATATACACTGCCCTGCCCTTTCATTACTCTTACATTTCATTGAAGCATATAGCAATTTAATGCTATAGGAAAAAAGTTCAAATTCTTAGAATAAACAGGTGAAGAATTTTCCACTGAAAAGGAGCAAAGTCTCTATAAAAAATTACTTCAGACTTGCCTCTGTTATTATATTCTTCTAAACTAAATGTAAGAAATGAGGGAAAGAAAGAAGAGAAAATGCAGGGAGGGAGGGATGCAAGAAAGAAATAGAAGGGGAATGAAGGGAACATGAAAGAGGAAATGGGCAAGAACTGAGAGTAGGGAAATTAATGAAATTAATATGTTAAGAACAAAAGGAAATAAGAAAGGAAAACTTTCTATTTGGTCTTTTTGCTAAATATTAAATACTATTATATTAAATACTATTTATAATTTTGATAATTATGTACCTAACTATAAACTTTAATGATTATTTTTTAACTTAAAGACTGCTATGTGTGACAATGACTAGAAAGTAAATCTACTTAATAAATCTCTTTTACTAACTCATAGTCCTTTCATAAGAATTATTTCAACACTTCATCTTCAAGGTAAATTTCTCAGCCTATATTTTAAGCTAAAATTTTCCTTTTGCTGGGGTTTACTGCTTACAAAGTTTTAACAAAATCATATCAAAACTTTTTATATCTAGACGAGTAAAATATAGACATATTTCTCCATATATTTTAAATCTATGTATTTTTAAGCTTTTTATCAGTGCATTCATACCTTCAATTTTGAGTGTACTATGTTTCATGAAGAGTTGATATTCCTCTAAAATTTCAAACATTTAACATATCTGTATTACTAATTAAGTATATTCAAAGAGAAGTTTTAATGTTTTGAAATATACATGAGTTTTATTAGAACAAATTTGGAAGTGTAAATGTTGTATATATACAAATACATACATAATACTTAGGAGTAAATATCTTCCCAATAAGAAAAAGCAACATGAGTTAGTAGAAAAAAATAATTTAATAATGGAAACAATTATATCTATATCTTAGGATAAAATTTTTACCTGAAATACATAAGAAATGATTTTATTAGTTCTAAGCAAATATTTAGTTGACACTAAGAAATGTATTTTGCACAGCTAGTATTTCTAATAGTGAGATATATCTGACAATGCTAACAGTCTTACAGTAAGACTTTTAGCAGTTATGACAGATCTGTCATTACCTGCCATGTATGACCTTGGTCTCAGTTATTCATACCGTAATTACTTCAATTGAATCATATGCATTATTGGAACTACACATGTCAAGCTTGATTACCATTGAAAGTGTCTTTTAATATGTTCAGCTGTGTCTCAGCATTGAAACACAAACTGTTATTGTGTATGCAGAGGCACAGAAGCAGAACTGCAGGGCATAAGTAAGACATTAGTGAGCAAATACTCATCATTGAAGGAATGGCTGTAATTTCAAATTTTCTTGAAAGTGACAAACAAATACTTCATAGCCCTTAAGAAAGGAAAGCACTCCCAAATAGGAAAGTCATCTTATTTTATTACACTGAAACCTGCAAAATAATTTTCAATCATTGCCCATAGGAAAAAAGGAAAGAGGAAATTGTCAAATTCCTAGTAATATCTGAAAAAAATAAAGAGAGAGAAAGAGACTACTATAAACAATGTATATCTTGTTTAGATTACCAGTTTGTTAGAACATCCCAGTGATTTTCTACAGGGAAGTTTAAATTTCAAGAACAAGTAAGTACCTTGATTAAAGAAAAAAACAAAAACAAAAAAAACCTGTGAATATAATCAAATAAAACATACTCATGTAATACCAACATAAAAAATTGAAAACATGTGTTTCAATAGCTTGGAATAAATTCTGGAGACTTTAATTAAGTATTTGTCTAAAAATTGCTGGATAACCAATACTCATAAGGACATAGAGTATTGCATTATGTGAAAATGTGAACTGGTTGATATGAATAGAAAAATTAATATAGAAGATTTAGGCTATGAAAGGGAGGGAATTTTAGATATTTTTAAATCATTTGCCATGTATACATTTTTTGTTTATATATGCTCAAAGTTGGAATGTGAAAAAAATATAAGAAATTTAAAATAGCTCATTTAATAATCAAAATATTTCTACCAAACATGAAGGCAAAAGTTTAGAATACACAGGCACTAACTCTGCTAAAGAAGCATTTATTTGTGAAAATTCACAGAAACAGAAACAATAGAAGGAACAAGGGCTCATTTGGCCCATTGCATTTTGGGGCAGAACACAGTGATTTAGCCAAGCTGGATGTTAGTGTTGGAAAGAAACAGAACTTGAGGGGGTTTTAGCTGCATAATTAAAGAAGCTCACACTCTCCCTCAGTAAGAAGCAGTTTATGGAACTTATTAAAATATGATACGGTGGAAACATGGGTCCAGTTCTATATAAAAATTTCATTATGCATGTTTTGAGGAATATCAGCTCTTCCCCTGCATGATCACAAGCCTGGCGTCTATCCATTGGGATTGTAGCAGAAAATAAATGATAAGCTTGTCATCAGTATTTATGAGGGAAAAGAAAACAACTGGGTTATAGCGCAATGTACATTGTTCTTCTCTTACATGGTAGTAAGAGAAGAACAATGTTGTCCATTTCAATTCCCTATTGAAGAAAACTGATGGTCACATGGCTTTGGTTTCCATATTGATTTATACTCATATATGCATGAGTATAAATATAAAACAGTATTCTAGGGCTTCCCTAGTGGTGCAGTGGTTAAGAATCTGCCTGCCAATGCAGGGGACACAGGTTCGAGCCCTGGTCCAGGAAGATCCCACATGCCATGGAGCAATTAAGCCCATGCACCACAACTACTGAGCCTGCTCTCTAGAGCCCACAAGCCACAACTACTGAAACCCGCATGCCTAGAACCCATGCTCTGCAACAAGAGAAGCCACCATAATGAGAAGCCCACACACTGCAAGGAAGAGTAGCCCCCACTTGCCGCGACTAGAGAAAGCTCCTGTGCAGCAACAAAGACACAATGCAGCCCAAAATAAATTAATTAATTAAATAAAATATCATTAAAAAAAGAACAGAAAAACAAACCAAAAAAAAAGCCAGTATCCTAAACCTGTTCCAGAAAATAGTAATAGATTTAAGGGGGTTTTGCTTTGCAACTTCCTTGGGATCTTTCCAGGGATAATCTGAAGTCAATCTCCCCAACAGAGATCAGGGAGAGACTGAAGAAAGAGGCAGACCACCCTAGATTGATCAAGTGGCAGAATTAATAAGCAAGAGAACTTACTTATTAAGCTAGACTTGGATTGTCACCAAATGAGCAGATTTCCTCACCTGCCCTCCAGAATGTTAAAAAAATAATAATATATAGAGACCTTAGCTGGGTTCAATTGTGTATTCAGTGCAGACAATCTCAACACCACATTTCTATTTCAAGGTTGTACTTTTGGAGCAGCTTCTGGACTGTGGGCAAGGCAAGCTGAACACACATTCCAAGGACAGGGGAAGGGGTGGGAGCCTCCATTTGCCAGGGTCCAGCTTGATATTAACTGGCTTTCATGTATTTTTGATGACCTCCTTCAATAGGAGGAATATATAATGATGGGGTTCAAGGAAGACCTCCGCAAGAAGTGTTACTCTGGCACACAGGTTATTTTGAGCTAAAAATAAGCAAGGTCCAAAAGACTCGTAAAGATCTTTTAAACTTTCCCCAACTGTTTAAAAGAATTGAATCTGTAGATTGCTTTGGGTAGTAGAGTCATTTTCACAATGTTGATTCTTCCAATCCAAGGACATTGTATGTCTCTCCATCTATTTGTATCATCTTTAATGTCTTTCATCAGTGTCTTATAATTTTCTGCATGGAGGTCTTTTGTCTCCTTAGGTAGGTTTATTCCTAGATATTTTATTATTTTTGTTGCAGTGGTAAATGGAAGTGTTTTCTTGATTTCACTTTCAGAATTTTCATCATTAGTGTATAGGAATGCCAGAGATTTCTGTGCATTAATTTTGTATCCCACTACTTTACCAAATTCATCGATTAGCTCTAGCAGTTTTCTGGTAGCATCTTTAGGATTCTCTATGTATAGTATCATGTCTTCTGCAAACAGTGACAACTTTACTTCTTGATTTCCGATATGGATTACTTTTATTTCCTTTATTTCTCTGATTGCTGTGGCTAAAACTTCCAAAACTATGTTGAATAAGAGTAGTGAGAGTGGGCAACATTGTCTTGTTCCTGATCTTAGTGGAAGTGCTTTCAGTTTTTCACCATTGAGGATGATGTTGGTTGTGGGTTTGTCATATATGGCTTTTATTATGTTGAGGAAAATTCCCTCTATGCCTACTTTCTGCAGGGTTTTTATCATAAATGGGTGTTGAAGTCTGTCATACAGAGTGAAGTAAGTCAGAAAGAGAAAGACAAATACCGTATGCTAACTCATATATATGGAATTTAAGAAAAAAAAATGTCATGAAGAACTTAGGGGTAAGACAGGAATAAAGACACAGACCTACTAGAGAATGGACTTGAGGATATAGGGAGGGGAAAGGGTAAGCTGTGACAATGCGAGAGAGAGGCATGGACATATATACACTGCCAAACGTAAGGTAGATAGCTAGTGGGAAGCAGCCGCATAGCACAGGGAGATCAGCTCGGTGCTTTGTGACCACTTAGAGGGGTGGGATAGGTAGGGTGGGAGGGAAGGAGACACAAGAGGGAAGAGATATGGGAACATATGTATATGTATAACTGATTCACTGTGTTATAAAGCAGAAACTAACAAAAAAAATAAAACCCTTTAACAATCAAAAAACTAAAAAATAAAAGAATTGAAGATAGAAGACCTGTTCCAAGAAAGAGTTATCACCCATAGATAATTACAGAAAATATGAACTCAGTGTGGTAGACAGGGAGGAACCTAGCAAGACCGTTTTGATCAAAGTCCTCTCTGTCTCCCATTGTCTTTAGATGGCCCAGCAAATATTTGTTACCAAATATTAACTCTTTTCATCTTCCTGTGAATTACCTTACTTCCCTTTGAAACCCCTTAGACCTCTACCTCCTTCTCCTCAGTCCAGAATGACATATATACGTCATCTTGCTTTACTGTCCTTAGAATTCCTTATGCTTATGTTAATTCTCCATACCTATGTATTAAATTTGATTTTCTCCTGTTAATTGGCCTTATATCATTTTAATTATTCAACCAACTTAAGTAATCAAAAGGGGAAGGAAGAAAATATTTACATCCCCCATAATAACATCCTTTTCCCCTTCATATATTGCTGTATACATATAATATATATTAAAATTTGAACAATCCTTGGCTACCTTTTAGCTATCTTGTCTTATAAAAATTTAAATAACATAAGGCATGACCGGAACCTACCATTAATAACATTAAATGTAACATTTATTCAATTATTGTATACACTTTTTACCTCTGTTTCTTTACTATGTTCTTTATGAGCTTGTTATTAAAATGTTTCATTTTTTTACCATTCTAAAGACAATTTTTTTATGTTATATTGACATCCTCAAATCTGGTAATAAATATTTTACAGTAATGCAATGTGATTATTTAATGTTTTCTTTCTAATAGTAAATAAAGACCTTGATTTGCTTAATAAGTTATGCCTAAGTAAAATCACTTATATTATCTTACATTTTTATCAGCAAAAGAGTGTCATCTCAGGATCCAGGATCAAAGATCTTCTGGAAATATTAGTAATGTAATTTCTGGGTTTGCACTTAAACTGATATACTGCATAAAAGAATATAGTCTTTTGAAATTCTCATTGCTTCAAATAAATGGTGACTGAGGATGTATGAATACTTTCCTTGAAAGTATCTCTTTAGCTCTGATATGATACATTGTTTCTCAGATGTTTGTTATAGATTTTTTTTAAGTATTCAGTAGTCTATTCACTTTGGATATATGTTTCTTTTAAAGTTTAGTACAATCTTTTAAATTTAAAAAGTTGAAGTCTTTCCATACTATTCAGCCTTATGTCTGCATTTCACTAATTTACCACATCCAGTTTCGTCATTCATTATTGTTGAGGTCTTTCAGTATTTATTAATAAAATCAACAGTCTCACATAATTAAAGGTAGGTGAGGACATGGCTCCTTTTTGCTACTGAGATATCAAACTGTGTATTACAATAAATGCATATCCAATATCAAATTATATCACAAATAAAAACAGGTATTGACAATATCACACAAAAAATAATCATGTAACTTTATCTTACAGGATTGATAAAAATCTAGATATCCACTGTAAGAAGTATTTTTAGAGTATACTCTAGACAGACCTGACAGTACTATATTTTAGGTTTCAGGTCATCTTCCAGTCAGGCCATGTGACAGAATCCCCTGTTTATGATAGAATGTGGATGTGGTCAATGTTCTAGGCCTGTGACACAACACCAAAGGATGAGAATAGTTCAGTGTTTATATATCTTCTAGCATGCTTGTTTTTTTTAAATTTTGTAGATAGATTTATCAGCTTCAAAGGTAGATATGTTATGAACAATTATACCAACTGTTTGGTAGAAGACCTCACAAGGATATCACCAGTCAGTTTCGTAAATTTTCAAAGCAAATAATCTTTATCAAGACATCATTAGGAGGAAGCATAGGCATCAAGGAATCATTGTTATACAAAATGCTTTCTTGCTCTTTAAATATAATCTTTAGGAAAAGGCCTGATTAAATCACATTCATTTATTAGTTGAGCTAATAAATATTGAGAACTACATATAGAAATCTGTTAGCATTCACCTATGAAAGACTTTACCTAATAAATGAAATAGTTACATAATTCATCAACTATCACACAAACTCACTGTTGACTGGGGAATTTTCTGAGTATTTCAGGCCAATACTCACCTAGGTCAGTACTTAGAGCCCAAACGATGTGAAATAGTGATTCCACATTTAAATATAAATGGATTGGAGAATTCTAGGAAAATAGTAGCATAATTTGTGAATCTCCTTTAATGTCTCCTTAAAAATGCAAAAAAAAAATGGACAGAACAACTAGATTAGCAAAACAAAAGATCGACTAAACTAAGGGATATATTGTTCCCACCAGCTGCCAAATATGCATGGAAGGAGATTGATACCTACACCATTGATAACTGTAAGAGGAGGAGACCGAAGGGACCTTGGGCTTTCCGTGGCTCTTGAACAGATAAAACTCTAAAACAGATAAAAAGTACTTACTAGAAAGCACAGCAGGTGAAGGTGAGGACAACAACTGCACCTGGACAGTGATTGTGCAGGTCATACATGAGTGAGTGCAAGGGAAGCTGTGACATGTAACATCTTTATAACTGGAGAATTTGGAGCCTTGTAATCTCTTCCATTTAATATAAAACCTCAAACTCAGAAGAAACTGCTTATAGTAAGATCCAAATTAATCAGGACAGGGACATTAGAGCAAAACAGCTGAGTCAAGGAAAATTGTTGGGGGTGGGCAGAAGAATGTCTCAGAAAGTAAAAGATCATTAATTCCATCATTCAGCAAAAACAAGAAGAGAGGAAACTTGAAATCCAGGAAGATAGAAAAGTAATCTTGACCCACTTCTCCCTCTAAGAGAATAAGAGCACTTCTTTTCACATTAAAAATGAGCAAGAGAAAAACATTTAATGTAATCCCACACAAAGTTTACAAAGGAAAAAAGAGAATAAAGAGCAGAATAACACTTTTACCATTTATGGAAGAATGCTGGAAATGCATTATTATAAAAATAGATGGAAATAATATTAAAAATTTATAATGTAATAAAATAGATTAAGAAAATTATAGAAGCAATAGAGAAAAACAAAAATTAGTATTAGAAAAACTCATAAATTTGTGGTTCAGATAAAAATAATATTTGAAAATAGAGGTGACAGATCTCAGGAAAACAATGTAATGAAATGTAGAAATTCATAACAAATATAAAGACTAAACCAGAAGGGACTCAAGGGTATATAAGTTCAAAACATGCTTTAAGAGAAGCAAAATGGGAAAGTAGTAAAATTTTAAATATTAAAAGAAATGAGAGAAGAAACTAATAGTATTAAAAAGAAGTGAGAGTTATAGTAGATAAGGAAAATGTACAATGTACTTATAGGAATATTCAAAGAAGAAAACAGAAATGAAAGAATTATAACAAATATTCAAAACAATACAAGAAAAGTTTACTGAAGTGAAAATGAACTTGAAACTGCATGTAATATATACCTGAAAAAATAAATCAACCCACAGTAGAAAACTCTGAGACATTTTATAGTAAAGATACTGGCTTTAAAAAAATCAGTGGGTATCCAGGCAAAAGGGTAAATCACTTTTAAGTGGCAGAAAATCAAATTGCCATCATAATTTTTGATAGGAATTTATGCTAGTATAAAGTTGAGTAACATGTAAGATACTCAAGAAAATAATGTGAATCATAGATTTTTAATAAAGACAAAATGACCTTAAAGAATACTCAAGCACTCAAATATGCAAGACATATTCAGGTGGTGTTCTTATGAGCCCTTTCTGAAGAATTTAGTAGAGAATGAATTTTAGACAAGAAAATGACTGGTAATAATTCCACATAAGGAACAGTGGCAAACATTAAACATACATTTACCTCTAGAACAGAGTCTAAATTATGGCTATATGGGAGAGAGTAGAATATATCATAACCATAGACTCTCATCATTGCATTTATAGTACAATGATTACACAGCACTGTAAGTCTATTACACTAAGAAAATCTAGATAATAATCTTTACAATCAGATTATTGGAAGGTCCCACAGACTAAGATATTACATGTGTCTTCATTAAACCTTAATAAGTACCACTAATAGGTTTATATCAAGTAAATTAAAATATTAATCAAGGGCTTCCCTGGTGGCGCAGTGGTTGAGAGTCCGCCTGCCGATGCAGGGGACATGGGTTCGTGCCCCGGTCCGGGAAGATCCCACATGCCACGGAGCGGCTGGGCCCGTGAGCCATGGCCGCTGAGCCTGCGCATCCGGAGCCTGTGCTCCGCAACTGGAGAAGCCACAACAGTGAGAGGCCCGCGTACCGCAAAAAAAAAAAAAAAAAAAAAGTACATTTAAAAAAAAATATTAATCAAAATGTCTTGATAAACTCTTGTTAAAAACCCTTATTCAAAGACATGTTTATCCTCAATACACCAGCACTTCAAGTGTGGTAAACTGGGAAAAATGTCTGGATTAAGTACAAAGAGACTTGGATTTGTGGATCAATGTTGGCTTCATTTAAATGAACTTCCTAGTACAATCCCAAAAGACAAACAAGTAGAAATATTATGATAAAACCAAATGATTTTATATATAAAGCAACCTTATAGCACACCATCCTTAAAATTTCTGAGGATGATTGCCTGCCAAGAATAATGACTATTTTCTATCTAAAGAATTCCTGAATTAACCCCAAAGAGCATCCTGTGATAACTGTAGATGGAGAGAAATTGCCCTGGTATAGAAGGATGAAAGACAAGAGAATAACAAGGTCAGAGTAACAGGAATTTACATACAATTCATCCACTCAAAAACAGAAAAAAAGGAATTGTTGAATATCGTGGAAATACCCAAGCAAGAATGGTGGTTTGGATGAATTAAGTTTCATCAATTTGTCTGATATATAAGATATGATAGGGCCTGTGACTAGGGTATTTTTAGATATCAAAGAGAGTTTAAACAATAACATGAAATATATCTAAGAAACAACAATTTGTACTTTCATTCCTAAGTAGCTGTTGTGATACATTTAATCACCAAATTAATAAAATAATAATTTTAAAGCAATCTAAGTAGTCCATCACAAGGAGGAAACAAGGAGAAAGATATTGAGAAAATTATGAGTAGGTAACAATTTTGGAGGATATCTAAGTAAAGAACTGAACATTATCATTTCTTTCCAACAGAAAATGCATCTTCATGTAGATGAGCAGTCCTGAAAACAAACAGGGGAAGCTCTACCCTAGAGATAAAAATTAAACACTGCAGATTATATTATAGATTTTTTTTAAATCCCTCCTTTTTGACTCCTAATATAACCATTCACTTAGGCAAGAGTCAGCAACTTGTAAAGGAAGTTCTTTGGGGGGAGAAGGGGTTCTGGATATTTATTTGATGCCAAGGTATGTTTTGATAACAAAAGGAAAAGTACATGAAGAAGGAATCAAATTGTCACCATTTTAATCAATTGCCCAATCTCAATATAACTCATATTGGGGAGAAAAAATGCAGCATACTTAATGCAAAATTAAACAGTAAATATCATGTATAATACAATATTAAGACAGAAAAGATTAACTTAAGTCAAGACTTTTGTTTTGACTTCCCATTTTAAAAGAATTACAGGGAATTGGAGTAATTTAAACTTCACCTAAAGAGGTCAGTCAGATACATCTGCTCCATTAAACAAATAAGAATATTATTTACAAAAAGGACTGTTAAACGTTGAAAGAGTATGGAGACATATAACCAAATGTGATTGGTCCTGACTTAGATCTTGATATGGGGAAATGAGCTGTAAAGATAATATTAGAGGAAAACTGTTAAGTTGGAATATTTAATGAATTACTATTAAATCATCACAAAGTAGTGATAATTTAATCTTCACAATATAAGGGAATGTCTTCTAGAGAATCATACTGAAATATTTAGGGGTTGATAATTATATCATTTATAGTTTTCTTTTAGAAATGTTAGCCTTAACTGTAGTTATACATGGGTGTAAATTAGTTTCAATATACAACCTAGAGTTGGTAGCTCCTATTTGAAGTATACTAAGAAAAAATATATACTATAGGCAATTTTTTTTTAGGATTCAAAGAATTGAGTCAGAGATATATCTTTATCTCTGTAGTATAGTATGTCTTAATTAGCCTAATTCATATTAGAAGTATTATAGTTTTCCATTTGAGTGGTGTTCAAGACATGTGGTTTGAAAGGAAATATTGTTCAAGTACTCCCATCTTTCATGAATAATGCTTTAGAAATCTACAAGAGTCAGAAAGTGACCCTTCAAAAGGATGCCCTAGGCGTGGACCCACATCCCATTCTGTGTATTTAGCCAGTAAGATTTTCACACAGTCAGATTAAAGTGTAAGCTAAAGATTGCCTGTAGAATATTGTCATAATAATATCAAATAAACATTCCACACAAGAGGCTTTACAGCATGGTAAAATGACAAAGTTAAAGCTTTATCAAAATTACAAGTTATATGATATTTTTTTGCCTTCTTACGAATGCATGTTCTTGTGTGTCAAAATCTCAATCTATCAATACATTTCCTTCTACTTGGTAGCAGGTTTAGGTAGGGGGTAGGGGAAATACTTTTATCCATAACTTGTTTCCAATTATTTAATGTTATTGATATCTGACAAAATAATGTAAATACCAAAATTGCCTTAACTATGTTTGCAATATTTTCAAACCATAAATGTCAGTTATTTTCTTTGTTATTATTCCCTTCATATTTAAGTGCTCTAAAGTTTCCAATTCTTTATGTTAGGCAAACTTCCTGCAGTTTTGCCTTACTGTTATAACAATATCTTTTTAGTTACAGAAATTTTCTTTAAATGATCTAGTCACAGCTTATTACTTTCTTTACCATAACAAAAATTTGCTTACCTAATTGTTTCAGAGCTATGTATCCTGACATAAACACTAATCAAAAAACAGAAACAAAACAAAACAATAAAACAAAACAAACAAAAATAAACCCTAATTTTATGTATTATCCATGAAATATTTTTCAATTTCCTATTTACAAACTACCAGTGCCTGAGAAAACTATGCAGCATAAAGTAGAACTATATTATTTATTATTAAGTTCAGTGGAAGACATAGAAGTAGGCTTCTTTATTACTTATGACTACCACAGTGATTAAAGTGTATTAGATGGAAAACTTGTGGGTGGCAAAAACATGAAGGATATCTATGAGATATATATTTCTAAAATCTAGCCTATTAAATTTTAAAAGAGAAAAAGTATTCAACCTTAAACAAGAGTCAGTTACATATCTGTAGTCTGTTTCAGAAAAAGTTATTCTATTTGTTAAATATGAAGGATATGAGTAAATCAATGGTAGTTCAAATTGTGTGCTTAAACAAATGGGGGTACTTGTAAGCTGATGTCATGACCACATTTGGAATATTTTGCCAATGAAGTAAAGTCAGCTTAGTTAGTAAAAGTCTAATCCTGATAGTAATTCAATCATCCCCAGAAAACGAATCATACTTCTGGGAATCACATCTCATTTTCAGCCAATGCTGAGTGGCTAATAGGGTTGTGTAACATTTTTCAGACTGAATAAGATTTTTCTTCCTAATTAATCATCTAAATGGATGCCCAGGTTTCTTCACCTTCATTTCTGAATATGAATCAATTTCAAACAGAAGCTTAATGAGAAAGATAGCAAGTAAAATTTTGCTTTGGAAACAAGTTATGTACAAAGGGTCAAAATACTCAATCAGCACTGTCCTCATTAGGACTCTTTGCATAAATGAAGACTAAATATTTTTTAGATTAATAGAAAAAGTTTATTATAGCATCCATTAGCTTATTTTCCTTTGTGAAATCTAATTATTAAAAATTATCGATACCTTACTTATTCACATGCAGAGTAACCATTGTTATTCCTCTGGATTACTTTCTGATTACTTTTCTGATTTGTGACACCTAATTGTAAGAGTATTGATATTTGTGGTATAATTTATGGTCATTTTTCTATATGTATAAAAATATCCAAAAATAATGACATTTATACCTAATCAGTCATACTCATCAGTCACATGATTTGATCCAGAGACATGTCTAGTCATCTTCCGTACTTCCAACCAAAAAATTAATTTAGTTAGGACAATAATGTTGTAAACACTGCAGATAATGTTACTTTGATATTGGCTTTCAGTTCATATGTTTATTAATATAGTGCAATCCTTCCCACCATTCTCGGAGGTATGTAGAGAAGTTTTTACTTGACATTTATAAAGATTTTGATGACTAAGATGAGGGTCAGACTGGGTAGAGAAGTAGCAAATGATCACATAATTTGATAATGACAATGCTAAGACCTCAGCTCAACTCAGAATATTTTGACCCCTATCTAGTTTATTTTAAGCTACCATATACTGGTTTTAACTTGGTGTATTTTGCTTGAGAATCATCTTAAACCCAAATCTAAGAGAACTTAATAAAAACTGTTATTATTGAACACTCATTAAGGCAAAATATTCAACATTTGTATTTCATCTTATCAATAATTATTCAAATTGTTATTGCCAACCATATTTACATTCACCCTATATATCCATTCTTCTAAACATTTTACTCAAACAGTTTTCACTTAAACTTGACCATGACGCTATGATAAAAGTAAAAAATATATCTTCCAATTTGAAAATGAGAAAACTGAGATTTAGAGAAGTTGTGACTTACTAAGTTTACATGGCTAGGAGGTTGTAGAACAACATGAATGGTGTTCCACATTTGAGAACTTGTGTTTATAGTGATAATGACAAAGGTGATGGTATGATAATTTAATGAATACAACAACTATGAGACAATGATGTCAATGATATTAAAATGATTATTGATTAGGAAGATGTTGATGAACAAATAAGTAAGGTGATATTAGAAGGGATAATACTTGTTTAGGTATATTTTGGGTTTGGAGTTTATTTTGTCTGCATTTAAACATGAGCTTGGTCACTTGTCTTCTTTCTGACCATGAATAAATTACTTATGCTTTAATCGTCTTATTTTAAAAAATGGGTAAAATAACACCCATTACCTCATAGAATATTGCTGTCAGGGTTTGTATAGGTTATCACATGTAATACTCAGCAATCACTCAATGAGGCAATTTTATAGATGGTTGGAAGAGCAAGTCTTGGGAAATATAGTTAATAAATTTGTTCATGCTTTCATAACAAGTATGTGAACAAATTTGGATGCATACCCAGATTTCTCTGACACAAAGTTCACCTTCTTTCCACTGGGCCACATAGTTTTCCTAGCAGCATACTAAATAAAACACAATATCACTGATGATATATTTGTAGAATCTTTGAATGAAATTTCAATGCTGATGATTTTTAGCCATCTATAGAAATACAGAAATTCCTCTGCCAGAAAGCAATGTGTAACCAATTCAAGTGATACCAATGGTTTTTAGAAATTGTACACAAAAGGCTTTTCACAAAATGTTTGATTTTCCCAATACACACATCTGGATATCTCACAGCCTTTTTAAATAGAGAAATATAATTTTCAGAAATGTAGGTTTACAAAGCATGGTGGTCATGAACTCTTCTCCATATTTCAAAACTGGGCAGTCAGACACAGAGCTCTCTGGGCAGTTGGCCCAGTAAATCATGTCACAAATATAGTACTGGTCAAAAATACAGCGTGCCAAACTAAACTCCTGATGTTCTATTTCAACCCAGCAGATTCTATTGTGGCTGATTTTGGAAGAAAGGCAGGTTGGCTTACTGCCATATTTCTCACTCAACCCTGCATTGGAAGCAAAGAGCCAGACTTTGAGAGAAATCTGTGGGGATTTTTAAAATTCATTTCTTTTATAAAATTACATAAATTAATTGAAACCCACTGATTTTTGGGAAAACAATTCAAAAATGAGATCTTTCTGTCTGTTGACTGAATAGTCAAGATGACAATTGGTTCACATTTTGAATATCTTTATGAGCAGTTGAATTTAATTATGTATGGGAAATATAAGTGAAGAGACATTTGGTTCCCTAAATTTAAGGAGACAATGCAACTAAACAAATAGCAGCCAACTGGTCTCAAAATAGTTTATAACAGGACCAGAAATTCCAAGAGTAACTAAAAGATTACCTTCTTATAGTCTTCTGGTCTAAATATAAGAATAGAGCTTAAGTTGCAGTAGATTCAATGGTAGTCAGTGTCATAATCAATTAGAAAAGAAACCTGATGAGAAATGTGAATACCTACATTGTCAGCATTGGCATAATAATTCATTTTGATTCGATGTATAGAGTTGTTATGCTGACATATAGTTTTCTTGGGTCACACCTCTCTCTGTCTAATCTACTATTGTCTCTACATTTAGTAATCAGCTCTTCAAAATAAAAAGTAGAGACAAAACACAGGTAAGACATTAATTATTCTCATGTCTTGTCACTCATTTTTAATCTCCCTCAATTTATGTCTCAAATTACAAAATTGGAAAGTATTTTTCAACTTTTACAAATGAAATAATATTATAAACAAAGTGTGATATTTTTGAGTACCACAGCTTTATATTTCAGAAAATTAGATTATTTCAAAGATGCCGAGAAAATGATGAACAAGAAAAGTAAAAATTATCATCAGATAGATGACTGTAATACTGAAAAACATAACAGTACCAGTATTATTGTAATCCCCTAATCCATCTTGTATTATTTGTGAGAGACAGGGATATCCTCAGACATTTCCAGAAATACACTTGAATCAAGAAAATAGCTCCATCTTTAGATCTTTTGATAGATTTAAATTTTTTGAAAATATGTGTAAGAAAAAATAGTTGTATTAAAAAGATTTGAATTTAGCTGTTCTATGTTGTTATCAAATTAATAAATGTTACACTTTTAACCTTCATTTCAAAAACTATGCCCATTAAGAAAATATTAAAAATATAGGTCCTACCACTTATGGTCACCAGGGATGTTTTTCCCATACCGAGTTTATCATGTAAGTCTGCCTATCTGTTGTCTATCTATCTATCTATCTATCTATCTATCTATCTATCTATTAATTGATGACTTCTGTCCTCTTAAAGTTAAGTAAGTAGCTTAATTTAAATTGAGAATTGGAATCTCAATTGCCTCTGTTATAGACAGCTATTTTACCTAATTTAATCTACTAATTTATTTAACTATCTAACTTTCTACCTATTTTTTTTATCATTTTCTATTTATTTGTAAAGTTACTTAGTTTTCAACTTGAACCAGACTAATAAAATTCAAGCAATTTTCTATTTTTTTCCTGAAAATACTTCATTATTTTGAATTTAAAAATTTCAGTATTTTATCAATCCAGTCACGAGTTATATAAACTGCTTTACAAATATATTTTGTTATAATTTTATCCAGGGTTATTAACTAACAAGAAAGGCAAGAACAAGATGTTCCAAAAATTGAAGTGAATTCAGGATTGATTTACAGCACAGGTCTGCTGTGAGTTCTCTTTCAGTTGAATGATGAATATATGGTAATACTGACATTTTAAAAAGTAATCAAAGGTATTGAAGTATATTTTACTTCTTCCATGTGAGTCACCCTGAAAGGGAGTAAGACTATTCTATTTGGAATAAGGGGTTTTGAATATGGTATCATCTGAAGTATGCTGACATTTAGTTGGTATAAGCCAGACAAAGGAGATGAATAGGAGAAGTCTGAGTTGCTGAAGGAACTTATTCAGAAAACAGGGCAGTTTCCAAATGACACTTTGGTGGAGACAAAGTCAGTGTGTGAAAGTAATAAATATAATAAGGAAGCATTAAATTTAGCAACAAAGGGATCAAGGTTCTTAAAAATCAAATCAAAAAGCAGTAATATGCTACTTAAGAACAAAAAGTTTTGATAATTGGGGAGCTATAGTTTATTTTGAAGAGAAGGAGTATTGACAGATCACAAGAAACTCTAAGTCACCTGCAGAAATTGTTCATAGCTAAACATCACTCTGATATGACGAGTGATTATGATGCTACTTTCATATCATGATACACCACAGAAGAAACACCCTTTCTTTTATGAAGCTTCACCTAATATTGATGAGCTAACATTTTATAAAGTCTCATCTCCATTTTGAGACTATAAGAAAAAACTAGAGTTGCAAAGATTAAAGACGTGTTTAAAATATGAATGAGAAGAATTTCCTACTAGCAAATAAAATGTATTGCAATAATTTCTTCAAGAAATAAAAATATTATATAAAAAATTTAAACTGGCTGACATATATGCTAATGACCAGCACCCTGAGCAAAATACAAAACTGTTGAAAAAAACAGGTACAGTATAATAATCCTTAATTTTATTGTTCATTTTACTTTTTGTATAATAATCCTTAATTTTATTGTTCATTTTACTTTTTTTCTAACACCTCAAATAATTGAATGCTGACATATCTAACATTTTTAAGGCTTGCGTAAACAACAATAAATTTAAAATATTTAAAATATAATATTATATTATACATTTAAAATATAATATTATAAAGAGAGGAGATTCTCCATTCATTTAAAATAATACATCTCACACATCTCACACATCACAAAATATTGCATTTATTTTTCGCCATGTCATCATTCCTTATTTCTTAGAGTCTTGCATTTTCTATATTTTAGTTCTGTTAATTGGCAGTTTACCAACTGTCTGCATTGTACTCTTTCATCACCTCTGTAAACACCCCTATTTGGAGACAGCATCATACAATATTCACTTACAAATCTTATAAAATAACTGGCTACATTGTGCACTGTATGGGGCATATGTGGGGTTTAGGGGTTTTAAAACCAAAGTTATTTGTGTTCCCCATGCTGTGCAAAGGGATGTTTCAGAGTCTGAGAGAAGAGCCTACTTTAAAAAAAGATACAATTCTTAAATGATGTTGCTATTTTATATGGACTCTTGGAAAGAATGATATGACATGCTTGTAACTGTTAATAAAACAAACATGAGGCAGTTTGTACGTAAAGTATAAGATTTAGGAATATGATTTTTTCTAACCCTCCAAACCCAAGATTCCAAGGAATATATAAATCTCATGTACAGTATATAATTGTTTTTCATCCAAGCAAAGCAAACCCCTGATCCTTTCTAGTGTAGATGCTCTTTGTATCTACTAACTTAGTTGGGAGGAAGTGTACAGAAGAGAAATTTAAGGATCTGCATGTGGACAAAATAGATTGTGTTTTATATTCTGATAACAAAATAATTTTTGCCTCTTGTGTATTTTTTATAAAAATCATGTATTTAATGGCATATTCTTATTTTTTAACCATTTTATGTGATTATCAAATATGTTGCTGTTGAATTTTATTGAACTAGCTATAAGTCAGAAAAATGAAGTAGCTTCTCATGCTTTTCTATACTAACTACACAACATCAAGCAAAGGATAACAGAACAACTGGCTATTTATGTGCTATCACGTTATTATACACATCAAAAAATTCACATTCTCCTGATTTAAAAGAAATTTCCTGGTGTGATTTTCACACTTTTCCATATTTTTAAATTTAATTTTTATTTTTTATTGAAGTACAGGTTATTTATAACATTCTGTTAATTTCAGGTGTGCAGCATAGTGATTTGGTATTTTTGCGGATTATATTCATTATAGATTATTATAAAATATAGGCTTTAATTCCCTGTGCTATACAGTATGTCGTTGTTGCTTGTCTATTTTATATATAGTAGTTTGTAACCATTAATGCCATACCCCTAATTTGTTCCAACCCCTCTCTCTTCCCTTTGGCAACCACAAGTTTTCTATATCTGTGAGTCTGTTTCTGTTTTTGGTATATATTCATTTATAGTATATATTTTTTAGATCCATGTATAAGCAGTATCATACTGTATTTGCTTTATCTGACACTTCACTAAACATAATATTCTCTAGGTGCATCCACATTATTGCAAATGTCAGTGTTTCATTCTTTTTTTACCGCTGAGTAATAGTCCATTGTATACCTAGGAATATACCACATATTCTTTTTTTTTTTTAACATCTTTATTGGAGTATAATTGCTTTACAATGGTGTGGTAGTTTCTGCTGTATAACAAAGTGAATCAGCTATACATATATAACTATATCCCCTCCCACTTGCTTCTCCTTCCCACCCTCCCTATCCCACCCTCAAAGTGAACAAAAAGCACTGAGCTGATTTCCCTGTGCTATGCGGCTGCTTCCCACTAGCTATCTATTTTACATTTGGTAGTGTATATATGTCCATGTCAGTCTCTCACTTTGTCAAAGCTTACCCTTCCCCGTCCCCGTGTCCTCAAGTCCATTCTCTAGTAGGTCTGTGCTTTTATTCCCATCCTGCCCATAGGTTCTTCAGAACTTTTTTTCAGGTTCCACATATATGTGTTAGCATATGGTATTTGTTTTTCTCTTTCTGACTTACTTCACTCTGTATGACAGACTCTAGGTCCATCCACCTCACTACAAATAACCCAATTTCATTTCTTTTTGTGGATAAGTAATATTCCATTGTATATATGTACCACATCTTCTTTATCCATTAATCTGTTGATGGACACTTAGGTTGCTTCCATGTCCTGGCTGTTTTAAGTAGTGCTGCAATGAACATTGTGGTACATGACTCTTTTTGAATTATGGTTTTCTCAGGGTATATGCCCAGTAGTGGGATTGCTGGGTCATATGGTAGTTCTATTTTTGATTTTTTAAGGAACCTCCATACTGTTCTCCATAGTGGCTGTCTCAATTTACATTCCCACAAATAGTGCAAGAGGGTTCCCTTTTCTCCACATGCTCTCCAGAATTTATTATTTGTAGAATTTTGAGGATGGACATTCTGACTGGTGTAAGGTAATACCTCATTGCAATTCTGATTTGCATTTCTCTAATGATTAGTGATGTTGACCATTCTTTCATGTGTTTGTTGGCAATCTGTATATCTTCTTTGGAGAAATGTCTATTGAGGTCTTCTGCTGATTTTTGGATTGGGTTGTTTGTGTTTTTGATATTAAACTGCATGTGTTGTTTGTAAATTTTGAAGATCAATCCTTTGTCAGTTGCTTCATTTTCAAATATTTTCTCCTATTCTTAGGGCTGTCTTTTCATCTTGTTTATGGTTTCCTTTGTTGTGCAAAAGCTTTTAAGTTTCATTAGGTTCCATTTGTTTACTTTTGTTTTCTTTCCTATTCTCTAGGTGGGGGGTCACAAAGGATCTTCCTGTGATTTATGTCATAGAGTGTTCTGCCTATGTTTTCCTCTAAGAGTTTTATAGTGTCTGGCCTTTACATTTAGGTCTTTAACCCATTTTGAGTTTATTTTTGTGTATGGTGTTAGGGAGTCTTCTAATTTCATTATTTTACATGTAGCTGTCAGGTTTTCCCAGCACCACTTATTGAAGGGTCTGTCTTTTCTCCATTGTATATTCTTGCCTCCTTTATCAAAGATAAGGTGACCATATATGCATGGGTTTATCTCTGGGCTTTCTATCCTATTCCCTTGATCTATATTTCTGTTTTTGTGCCAGTACAATATTGTCTTGATTACTGTAGCTTTGTAGTATAGTCTGAAGTCCATGTGCCTGATTCCTCCAGCTCCGTTTTTCTTTCTTAAGGCTGCTTTGTCTATTTGGGGTCTTTTCTGTTTTCAAACAAATTGTGAAATTTTTTGTTCTAGTTCTGTGAAAAATATCATTAGTTTGATAGGGATTACATTGAATCTGTAGATTGCTTTGGGTAGTACAGTCACTTTCACAGTGCTGATTCTTCCAAAAAAAAGAAGAGGGTACATCTCTCCATCTGTTTGTATCACCTTTAATTTCTTTCATCAGTGTCTTATAGTTTTTTGCATACAGGTCTTTTGTCTCCTTAACTTGGTTTATTACTAGGTATTTTTTTTCTCTTTGTTGCAATGTTAAATGGGAGTGTTTCCTTAATTTCTCTTTCAGATTTTCATCATTAGTGTATAGCAATGCAAGAGATTTCTGTGCATTAATTTTGTATCCTGCTTCTTTACCAAATTCATTGATCAGCTCTAGTAGTTTTCTGGTAACATCTTTAGGATTCTTTATGTATAGCATCAGGTCATCTGCAAGCAGTGTCAACTTTACTTCTTCTTTTCTGATTTGAATTCCTTTATTTCTTTTTCTTCTCTGATTGCTGTGACTAAAACTTCCACAACAATGTCAAATAATAGCAGTGAGAGTTGGCAACCTTTTCTTTTCCTGATATTAGTGGAAATGGTTTCAGTTTTTCACCATTGAGAGTGATGTTGGCTGTGGGTTTGTCATATATGGCCTTTATTATGTTGAGATTAGATCCCTCTATGCCTACTTTCTGGAGGGTTTTTTTAATCATAAATCAGTGTTGAATATTGTCAAAAGCTCTTTCTGCATCTATTCAAATGATCATCTGGATTTTCTTTTTCAATTTGTTAATATGGTTTATCACATTGAATGATTTGTGTATAGTGAAGAATCCTTGTATTCCTGGGATAAACCTCACTTGATCATGGTTCATGATCCTTTCAATGTGTTGTTGGATTTTGTTTGTTAGTATTTTGTTGAGGATTTTTGCATCTATGTTCATCAGTGTTATTGGCCTGTAGTTTTCTCTCTTTGTCACAGACAAAGATGTGACATCTTTGTCTGGTTTTCATAGCAGGGTGATGATGATCTCTTAGAATAAGTTTGGGAGTGTTCCTACCCCTGCTATATTTTGGAAGAGTTTGATAAGGATAGGTGTTAGCTCTTCCCTAAATGTTTGATAGAATTCCCCTGTGAAGCCATCTGGTCCTAGGCTTTTGTTTGTTGGAAGATTTTTAATCAGATTATCATTTTCAGTGCTTGTGATTGGTCTGTTTATATTTTCTATTTTTTCCTGGTTCAGTCTCCAAAGGTTGTGCTTTTCTAAGAGTTTGTGCATTTCTTCCAGGATGTCCATTTTATTGACATATAGTTTCTTGCAGTAATCTCTCAGGATCCTTTGTATTTCTGCAGTGTCAGTTGTTACTTCTCCTTTTTCATTTCTAATTCTATTTATTTGAGTCTTCTTCCTTTTTTTCTTGATGAGTCTGGCTAATGGTTTATCAATTTTTTTTATCTTCTTAAAGAACCACCTCCTAGTTGTTTTTTTTTTTTTTTTTGATCTTTGCTATTGTTTTCTTCATTTCTTTTTCATGTATATCTGATTTGATCTTTATGATTTCTTTCCTTCTGCTAACTTTGTTTTTTTTGTTTGTTTGTTTGTTTTCCTCTTTCTCTAATTGCTTTAGGTGTAAAGTTAGGTTGTTTATTTAAGTTGCTTTTTGTTTCTTAAGGTAGGATTGTATTGCTATAAACTTCCCTCTTAGAACTTCTTTTTCTGTATCCCATATGTTTGGGGTCATCATGTTTTCTTTGTCATTTGTTTCTTGGTATTTTTGATTTCCCCTTTGATTTCTTGGTTATTCATTAGTGTATTTTTTAATCTCCATGTGTTTGCATTTTTTACAGATTTTTTCATGTAATAGGTATCTAGTCTTATAGCATTGTGGTCAGAAAAGATACTTGATATGATTTCAATTTTCTTATATTTACCAAGGCTTGATTTGTGACCCAAGATGTAATCTATCCTGGAGAATGTTCCATGAGTATTTGAGAAGAAAGTGTATTCTGTTGTTTTTGGCTAGAATGTCCTATAAATATCAATTAGATCCATCTTGTCTAATGTGTCATTTAAAGCTTGTGTTTTCTTATTTATTTTCATTTTGGACGATGTGTCCTTTGGTGAAAATGGTGTGTTAATGTACCCTACTATTAGTATGTTACTGTTGATTTCCCCTTTTATGGCTGCTAGCATTAGCCTTATTTATAGAGGTGCTCTTATGTTGGGTACATAAATATTTACACTTGTTATATATTTTTTCTTGGATTGATCCATTGATCATTATGTAGTGTGCTTCTTTGTCTCTTGTAATAGTCTTTATTTTTAAAGTTTATTTTGTCTGAATGAGAATTGTTACTCCAGCTTTCTTTTGGTTTTCGTTTTCATGAAATATCTTTTCCCATCCCCTCACTTTCAGTCTGTATGTGTCCCTAGGTCTGAAGTGGGTCTCTTGTAGACAGTATCTATACATGTCTTATTTCTTTTATCCATTCAGCCAGTTTAGGTCTTTTGGTTGGAGCATTTAATCCATTTACATTTAAGGTAATTATCAATATTTATCTTCCTATTACCATTTTCTTAATTGTTTTTTTTTTATTTTTGTAGGTCTTTTTCTTCTCTTGTGTTTCCTGCCTAGATAAGTTTTTTTTAGCATTTGTTGTAAAGCTGGTTTGGTGGTGTTGAATTCTCTTAGCTTTTGCTTGTCTGTAAAGGTTTTAATTTCTCTGTTGAATATTACAATATGAGACCCTTGCTGGGTAGGGTAATCTCGGTTTTAGGTTTTTTTTTTCCCTCATTTTAAACATACCCTGAGACTCCTTTCTGTCTTGTAGACTTTCTGCTGAAAGATCAGCTTTAACCTTATGGGCATTCCCTTGTATGTTATTTGTTGCTTTTCCCTTGCTGCTTTTAACATTTTTTCTTTGTTTTTAATTTTTGTTAGTTTCATTAATATATGTCTCTGCATGTTTCTCTTTTGGTTTTTACAGTAAGGGACACTCTGCCCTTCCTGGACTTGATTGACTGTTTCATTTCCCAAATTAGGGAAGTTTTCAATGATAATCTATTCAAATATTTTCTCAGTTCCTTTTTTTCTTTTTCTGGGACCCCTATAATATGAATGTTGTTGTGTTTAAATGTTGTCCCAGGGTTTTCTGAGACTGTCCTAAATTCTTTTCATTCTAATTTTTTTATTCTGCTCTGTGGTATTTATTTCCACTATTTTATCTTCCAGGTCCCTTATTCATTCTTCTGCCTCAGTTATTCTGCTATTGGTTCCTTCTAGAGTATTTTTAATTTCATTTATTGTGTTGTTCATCATTGTTTATTTGCTCCATAGGTTTTCTAGGCCCTTTTTAAACATTTCTTGTATTTTCTTCATTCTATTTCTGAGATTTTGGATCATCTTTACTATCATTACTCTGAATTCTTTTTCAGGTAGACTGCCTATTTCATCTTCATTTGTTTGGTCTGGTGAGTTTTTACCTTGCTCCTTCATCTGTTGTGTATTTTTCTGTCTTCTCAGTTTGCTTAATTTACCGTATTCGGGCTCACCTTTTTGCAGGCTGTAGGTTCACAGTACTCATTGTCTTGCTGTCTGCCCCAGTGGCTAAGGTTGGTTCAGTGGGCAGTGGAGGCTTCCTGGTGGAGGGGACTGGTGCCTGTGTTCTGTTGAATGAGGCTAGATCTTGTCTTTCTGGTGGGCGGGACTGCATCTGGTGGTGTGTTTTAGAGTGTCTGTGAACTTATTATGATTTTAGGCAGCCTCTCTGCTAATGGGTGGGGTTGTGTCCCTGTCTTGCTAGCTTTTTGTTATGGAGTGTCCAGCACTGTAGTTTGCTGGTCCTTGAGTGGAGCTAGGTCTTAGCATTGAGACAAATATCTCTGGGAGAGCTCTCATCGATTGATATTATGTGGGGTCAGGATGTCTCCAGTGGACCCATGTCCTGAACTTGTTTATTCCACCTCAGAGCCTCAGGCCTGACACCCAGCTCAAGCACCAAGATCCTATCAACCACACGGCTCAATAAATCTGTCCAGTGCAGTTTTTGCTTTGGTAATTCTTATGCACATGGAAAAAGAATTATGTCCCACAGGATTCCAGTGGAGGTGCCACTCATGCAAGTCACAGGTCTCAAGTGATGCACTTTGGCAGGTATATCATGTAAGAGATGCTGTGTTCTTCTTACTGCATCCTATCAGGGGTACAAAATTTCAATTTGTTGCACTCCTTGTGATGTTAACTTTGTTTACTTGATTCATTCAATGAAGATGGTCTCTGCCAGATTTCTTAGCCCTCAGAATCTAAGATCTGGTTGCTAAGTGGGCTCCTTGCTTTGGGATGTTGCCACTCCCAGTCCCGCTCAGTGGATAAACCTGAGATGATGGTGGCTTCGACTAGGGTGGCAGAGGTACTAAGAAGTGGGGAATTCGGGGGAATTGCCTGATGGTCCAGTGGTTAAGACTCTGTGCTTTCAGTCCCGAGGATGAAAGTCTGATCACTGGTCAGGGAACTGGAGGCTCTTGGGAAGAACCTGCTTCTAAACTTATTCAGGTTGTTGGCAGAATGCAGTCTTGTGGCTACAGTTCCAACATCCTGTTTCCAGGCAGCCTGGGAGCTGGGAGCTTCTCTCTGTTCCTACAGGCTGCCTGACCTCCTTCCTGACTGTTACTCTTCAAAGTGTCAGGTCTCAGAAAGAAAAGATTAAGAAATTGCTGCAAATTAGAGTCAACTAAAGAGATAACAGCTACTTGAGTTTGACCATGAGGTGACTTGACTTAGCAAATGTCTTCTAAACTTCACATTTTCAGTGTTGGTTGAGACACAACATTCATATTTACCTATCTCCTGAGGCTCCAGTAAAGAGTCATAAGATGCATGGTAAATCCTTTTAATTAGTCAGTTTTCCTACTGTGTGTGTGTCACAGCAGGGTGATGTCACGACCACATATTTTCAATCCAATACTTCATTGATGCGCACTTGGGTTGCTTCCATGTCTTGGCCTCTGTAAATAATACTGCTATCAACATGGGGGTGCATGTGTCTTTTTGAAATATAGTTTTCATTTTATTTACAGATATACACCCAGAAATGGAATTACTGGATTATATGATAGTTCTATTTTTAATTTTTCAGTAACTTTCATACTGTTTTCCATAGTGGTTGTACCAATCTACATTCCCACTGCTTATGAGGGTTCCCCTTTCTCCACATCCACTCCAAAGTCTGTTATTTATAGACTTTTTGATGACAGTCATTCTGACAAGTGTAAGATGATGTGTCTTTAAACCATTTTGAGTTTCTTTTTGTATATATTGTGAGGAAGTGTTCTAATCTTATGTTTTCACACGTGGCTGTCCAGTACCATTCGTTGAAGAGACTGTCTTTTCTCCATTGTATACTCTTGCCTCCTTGTCATAGATTTACTGACCATAAGTGCATGGGTTTATTTCTGGGCTCTCTATTCTGTTCCATTGATCTACATATCTGTCTTTGTGCCAGTACCATTCTGTATTGATTACTGTCATTTTGTAATATAGTCTGAAGTCTAGGAGAGTTACACCTCCAGCTTTGTTCATTTTCTCAGGATTTCTTTGGAAATTCAGGGGTTTTGTGATTCCATATAAATTTTAAGACTATTTTTTCTAGTTCTGTTAAAAAATGTCATGGGTATTTTGATAGAGGTAGCAATAAATCTGTAGATTGCTTTGGATAGTATGACCATTTAAACAATATTAATTCTTCCAATCCAAGAGAAAGGGATATCTTTCTATTTCATTGCCTCATTTTCAATTTCCTTCATCAATGCTTTATAGCTTTCAGTGTATAGGTCTTTCATCTCCTTGGTTAAGCTTATTCCTAGGTTATTTAGGTATTTTTATGTGATTTTAAATGGGATTTGTTTTTACCTTCTTTTACCTTCTTTCTCATTATCAGTATATAGAAACACAACAGATTTCTGTATATTGATCTTGTATCCTGCTACCTTGCTGAATTCATGTATTAGTTCTTAAGATTTTGGGTGGAGACTTTAGGGATCACTGCATAGAGTTTTATGTCATCTGCAGATAGTGACAGTTTTACCTATTTCTTTCCAGTTTGGATGACTATTTTTTTCCTTGTCTGATTACTGGGGCTAGGACATCCAATACAATGTTAAATAGGAACAGTGGGAGTGGCATCCTTTTCTTGTTCCTAAATTTAGCAGGAAGGCTTTCAGCTTTTCACTTTTGAGTATTAGCTTGTTGTGTGTTTGTCATAAATGGACTTTATTATGTTGAGATATCTTCCCTCGGTACCAACTTTGATTAAAAATTTTATCTTGAATGAAGGTGGAATTTTGTCATCTGTTTTATGTGTCTATTGAGATGATCGTGTTATTTTACCATTACCCTTTAATGTGGTATATCACATTGATTGATTTGCCTCTGTTGAACCATCCTTGTGACAATGGAATAAAGCCAACTGGATCATGGTGTGTAATTCTTTTTATGTATTGCAGGTTTTGGTTTGCTAATATTTTGTTGAGAATTTTTGCTTCAATATTCATCAAAGATATTGACCTGTTCATTTAATTTGTCTATAGCTTTTTATTACTGAGGTACTCCCATCTTTGTAATCTTGAAACAATCACTAATTAATTACATTTGCTATCTGATAATTTCCTTATCCCTCAAGAAGTTTCTGCTTTTCAGAGAGAACAGCAGTTACAAAACTTGACAATTCATTTCAAACATAATGCAAAAATAACTTAGGGAACAGCAAATTACTGTCTTTGTGTTCCTGACAAAACATTTAATATTGATGAGGATCTAACTTTTTATTAAACCAAATAAGATAATAACTTGTGTTTATGGTATTAAGTTAGATAAAATTTTACAAAAACACTTTAAAAATCAGGATTATAATCCAAATGGAATAAGAATTCAGTAACAATTGTTTTGTTTTACCATAAATATGATATGCTTCTAATTTTTATAATAAAAATACAAATGGGCTGGAGCTTCAAGATGGAGGAAGACTAGGACATGGAGATCACCTTCCTTCCCACAAATACATGAGAAATACATCTATATGTGGAACAACTCCTGCATAACATCTACTGAACGCTGGCAGAAGACCTCAGACCTCACAAAAAGCAAGAAACTCTGCACGTACCAGGGTAGGCAAAAAAAAAAAAAAAAAAGAAAAGAAAAGAAAAGAAAAGAAAAAACAGAGACAAAATAATAGGGATGGGACCTGCACCTCTTGGAGGGATCTGTGAAGGAGGAAAGGTTTCCACACACTAGGAAGCCCCTTCCTGGACAGAGACTGTGGGTGACAGAGTGGGGAAGCTTCGGAGTCATGGAAGAAAGCACAGCAACTGGGGAGTGGAGGGCAAAGCAGAGAGATTCCTGCACAGAGGATCGGTACTGACCAGCACTCACCAGTCCGAGAGGCTTGTCTGCTTACGTGCCGGGACAGGTTGGGGCTTGGAGCTGAGGCTTGGATTTCGATGGGATCCCAGGGAGAGGACTGGGGTTGTCTGCATGAACACAGCCTGAAGGGGGCTAGTGCACCACAGCTAGCCACGAGGGAGTACGGGAAAATGTCTGGAGCTACTGAAGAAACAACAGACTTTTTCTTGCCTCTTTGTTTCCTGGTGCGTGAGGAGAGGGGATTAAGATCACCGTTTAAAGGAGCTCCAGAGAAAAGTGAGAGCCACGGCTATCAGCACGGACCACAGAGACAGGTATGAGATGTGAAGACTGCTGCTGCAGCCACCAAGAAGCCTGTGTGCAAGCACAGGTCACTATCCACAACTCCCCTCCTGGGACCCTGTGCATCCTGCCACCGCCAGGGTCCCATGATCCAGCGACATATTCCCTGGCAGAATGAATGGCATGCCTCTGGCTGGTGCAATTTTACACTGGCTCTGCAGCTGCAGGATTGCTCAACATCTGTACCCATCCCTCCCACCTTCTTAATGAGCCAGAGCCACCAAAACAGCTGCTCCTTTATCCCTGTCCTCTCTGAGCAAAGAAAAGATGCCCACAGGCCCACACTGAGGCGGGTCTAAATCCAAAGTCTAACACAAGGAGCTGTGCGAACAAAGAAGAGAAAAGGAAATTTCTCCCAGCAGCCTCAGGAGCAGTGGATAAAATCTCACAATCAACTTGATGTACACTACAACTGTGGAATACCTGAATAGACAATGAATCATCCCAAATTGAGGAGGTGAACTTTGGGAGCAATGATATATATATATATTTTTCCCCCTTTTTTCTCTTTGTGAGTATGTATGTGTATGCTTCTGTGTATGACTTTCTCTGTTTAGCTTTGTTTGAACCATTTGCCCTAGGGTTCTTCCTGTCCTTTATTTAATTTTTTTTTATAACTTAAATTTTTTTTCTTCCTGATTATTATTTTTTATTTTAATAATGTTATTTTATTTTACTTTTTTAAATTTTATTTTATCTTCTTTCTTTTTTTTTTCTCCCTTTTATTCTGAGCCAAGTGGAGGACAGGCTCTTGGTGCTCCAGCCAGGCATCAAGGCTGTGCCACTGAGGTGGGAGAGCCAAGTTCAGGACACTGGTCCACAAGAGACCTCCAACCTCCATGTAATATCAAATGGTGAAAATCTCCCAGAGATCTCCATCTCAATGTCAAGACCCAGCTCCACTCAATGACCAGCAAGCTACACTGCAGGACACCCTATGCCAAACAACTAGCAAGACAGGAACACAACCTCACCCATTAGCAGAGAGGTTGCCTAAAATCATAATAAGTCCAGGGATACCCCAAAACACACCACCAGATGTGGACCTGCCCACCAGAAAGACAAGATCCAGACTCATCCACCAGAACACAGGCACTAGTCCCCTCCACCAGGAAGCCTACACAACCCACTGAATGAACTTTAGCCACTGGAGAGAGACACCAAAAACAACAGAAATTATGAACCAGCAGGCTGCAAAAAGGAGACCACAAACACAGTAAGTTAAGCAAAATCAAAAGACAGAGAAACACACACCAGATGAAGGAGCAAGGCAAATACACACCAGACCTAACAAATGAAGAGGAAATATGAAGACTACCTGGAAAAGATTCAGAATAATGACAGTAAAGATGATGAAAAATCTTGGAAGTAGAATGGAGAAAATACAAGAAACATTTAAAAAGGACCTGGAAGAACTAAGGAGCAAACAAACAGTTATGAAAAACACAGTAAATGAAATTAAAAATCTCTAGAAGTGTTCAATAGCAGAATAACTGAGGCAGAAGAATGGATAAGTGAACTGGAAGATAAAATAGTAGAAATAACTACTGCAGAACAGAATAAAGAAAAGAGAAAGAAAAGAAGTGAGAACAGTCTCATAGACCTCTGGAACAACATTAAACACACCAACATTAGAATTATAGGGGTCCCAGAAGAAGAAGAGAAAAACAAAAGGACAGAGAAAATATTTGAAGAGATTATAGTTGCAAACTTCACTAATATGGAAAGGAAATGTTAATCAAGTCCAGGAAGCACAGAGAGTCCCTTACAGGATAAATCCAAGGAGAAACACACCAAGACACATGTTAATCAAATTATCAAAAATTAAATACAAATAACAAATATTAAAAGCAGCAAGGGAAAAACAATAATACATAAGGGAATCCTCATAAGGTTAACAGCTGATCTTTCTGCAGAAACTCTGCAAGCCAGAAGGGAGTGGCAGCACATATTTAAAGTGATGAAGGAGAAAACTCTACAACCAAGATTACTCTACCCACCAAGGATCTCATTCAGATTTGAAGGAGAAATTAAAAGCTTTACAGACAAGCAAAAGTTGAGAGAATTAAGCACCACAAAATCAGCTTTACAACAAATGCTAAAGGAATTTCTCTAGGCAGGCACCACAAGCGAAGGAAAAGATCTACAATAGGAAACCCAAAACAATTAAGAAAATGGTAATAGGAACATACGTATTGATAATTACCTTATATGTAAATGGGTTAAGTGCTCCAACCAAAAGACATAAACTGGCTGAATGGATACAAAAACAAGATCTGTATATATGCTGTCTCCAAGAGACACACCTCAGACCTAGCAATACACACAGACTGAAAGTGAGGGGATGGAAAAACATATTCCATGCAAATGGAAATCAAAAGAACACTGGAATAGCAATTTTCATATCAGACAAAATAGACGTTAAAACTAAGACTATTATAAGAGAAAAAGAACACTACATAATGATCAAGGGATCAATCCAAGAAGAATATATAAAAACTGTAAACATTTATGCACACAATATAGGAGCACATCAATACATAAGGAAAATAGTAACATCCATAAAAGGGGAAATTGACAGTAACACAATTATAGTAGGGGGATTTAACAACCCACTTTCACCATTTGACAGATCATCCAAAGTGAATAAAAATAAGGAAACACAAGTTTCAAATGATACATTAAACAAGAGGGACTTAATTGATATTTATAGGACATTCCATCCAAAAACAAAAAATACACATTCTTTTCAAGGGCTCATGGAACAATCTCCAGGATAGATCATATCTTCGGTCACAAATCAAGCCTTGGTAAATTTAAGAAAATTGAAATCATATCAGTATCTTTCTTACCACAACACTATGAGACTAGATATCAATACAGGAAAAAAAATCTGTAAGAAATACAAATACATGGAGGCTAAAAACACACTACTTAATAACCAAGAGATCATTGAATAAATCAAAGAGGAAATCAAAACATAGATAGAAACAAATAACAATGAAAACACAATGACCCAAAACCTATGGGATGCAGCAAAAGCAGTTCTACGAGGGAAGTTTATAACAATATAATCCCACCTCTAGAAACAGGAAACATCTCAAATAAAGAACCTAACCTTACACCTGAAGCAATTAGAGAAAGGAGTACAAAAAAAACCCCAAGTTAGTAGAAGGAAAAATCATAAAGATCAGATCAGAAATAAATGAAAAAGAAATGAAGGAAAATGATAGCAAAGATTAATAAAACTAAAAGCTGGTACTTTGAGAAGATAAACAAAATTGATAAACCATTAGCCAGACTTATCAAGAAAAAAAGGAAAAAGACTAAAATCAATAGAATTAGAAATGAAAAAGGAGAAGTAACAACTGACACTGCAGAAATACAAAGTATCATGAGAGATTATTACACGCAAATATATGCTAATAAAGTGGACAACCTGGAAGAAATGGACAAATTCTTAAAAATGCGCAAATTTCCGAGACTGAACCAGGAAGAAAAAGAAAATATGAACAGACCAATCACAAGCACTGAAATTGAAGCCGTGATTAAAAATCTTCAAACAAATAAAAGCCCAGGACCAGATGGCTTCACAGGCAAATTCTATAAAACATTTAGAGAAGGGCTTCCCTGGTGGCACAGTGGTTGAGAGTCCACCTGCTGATGCATGGGAAATGGGTTCGTGCCCCGGTCCAGGAAGATCCCACATGCCGTGGAGCAGCTGGGCCCAGGAGCCATGGCCACTGAGCCTGTGCGTCCGGAGCCTGTGCTCCGTAGTGGGAGAGGCCACAGCAGTGAGAGGCCCGTGTACCACAAAAAAACAAAAAACAAAAAAAACCAAAAACATTTAGAGAAGAGCTAAAACTTATCCTTCTCAAACTCTTCCAAAATATAGCACAGGGAGGAACACTCCCAAACTCATTCTACGTGTCCATCATCACTCTCATACCAAAACCACACAAAGACGTCACAAAGAAAGAAAACTACTGGCCACTATCACTGATGAACATGAATGCAAAAATCCTCAACTAAATACTAGCAAACAGAATCCAACAGCACACTAAAAGGATCATGCACAATGTTCAATTGGGGTTTATTCCAGTAATGCAAGGAGTCTTCAATATACACAAATGAACCAACGTGATACACCATATTAACAAATTGAAGGAGAAGAACCATACGATCAACTCAATAGATGAAGAGAAAGCTTTTGACAATATTCAGCACCCATCTATGATAAAAACCCTCCAGAAAGTAGGCATAGAGGGAACTTTCCTCAAAATAATAAAGGCCATATATGACAAACACACAGCCAAAATCGTCCTCAATGGTGAAAAACTGAAAGCATTTCCACTAAGATCAGGAGCAAGACAATGTTGCCCACTCTCACAACTATTATTCAACATTGTTTTGGAAGTTTTAGCCACAGCAGTCAGAGAAGAAAAAGGAATAAAAGGAATCCAAATTAATGCACAGAAATCTCTTGCATTCCTATACACTAATGATGAAAAATCTGAAAGTGAAATTAAGAAAACACTCCCATTTACCATTGCAACATAAAGAATAAATATCTAGGAATAAACCTACCTAAGGTGACAAAAGACCTGTATGCAGAAAATTATAAGACACTGATGAAAAAGTTAAAAATGATACAAAGAGATGGAGAGATATACCAATGCTCTTGGTTTGGATGAATCAACATTGTGAAAATGACTATACTACCTAAAGCAATCTACAGATTCAATGCAATCCTTATCAAACAACCACTGGCATTTTTCACAGAACTAGAACAAAAAAAATCACAATTTGTATGGAAACACGAAAGACCCTGAGTAGCCAAGTCAATCTTGAGAAAGAAAAACAGAGCTGGAGGACTCAGGCTCCCTGATATCAGACTATATTACAAAGCTACACTAATCAATATAGTATGGTACTGGCACTAAAACAGAAATATAGATTGATGGAACAGGATAGAAAATGCAGGGATAAACTCAGACACGTATGGTCACCTTATCTTTGATAAAGGAGGCAAGAATATACAATGGAGAAAAGAGAGCATCTTCAATAATTGGTGCTGGGATAACTGGACAGCTATATGTGAAAGAATGAAATTAGAACACTCCCTAACACCATACACAAAAATAAGATCAAAATGGATTAAAGACCTAAGTGTAAGACCAGACACCCTCACACTCTTAGAGGAAAACATAGGCAGAACACTCTATGACATAAATCACAGCAAGATCCTTTTTGACACATCTCCTAGAGAAATGGAAATAAAAACAAAAATAAAGAAATGGAAACTAATGAAACTTAACAGCTTTTGCACAGCAAAGGAAACCATAAACAAGATGAAAATACAACCCTCAGAATGGGAGAAAATATTTGCCAATGAAGCAACTGACAAAGGATTAATCTCCAAATCATACAAGCAACTCATGATGCTCAATATCAAAAAACAAACAAACAACCGAGCTTCCCTAGTGGTACAGTGGTTATGGATCTGCCTACAAATGCAGGGGACACAAGGTTCGAGCCCTGGTCTGGGAAGATCCCATCTGCCATGGAGCAGCTAGGTCCATGTGTCACAACTACTGACCCTATGCTCTAGAGCACATGAGCCACAATTACTGAGCCCACGTGTTGCAAATACTGAAGCCTGCATGCCTAGAGCCATTGCTCAGCAAAGAGAGAAGCCACCACAATGAGAAGATTGTGCAACACAATGAACAGTAGCCCCCACTCTCCACGACTAGAGAAAAATCCCACTCAGCAACGAGGACCTAACACAGCCAAAAGTAAATAAATTAAAATAAATAACTTTTAAAAATAAATGTTTAAAAAAACCAAACAGCCCAATCCAAAAGTGGGCAGAAGACCTAAATAGACATTTTTCCAAAGAAGATATACAGATTGCCAACAAACACATGAAAGAATGCTCAACATCATTAATCATTAGAGAAATGCAAATCAAAACTACAATGAGATGTCATCTCACACCGGTCAGTATGGCCATCATCAAAAAATCTATCAACAATAAATGCTGGAGAGGGTGTGGAGAAAAGGGAACACTCTTGCACTGTTGGTGGGAATTGATACAGCAACTATGGAGAACAGTATGGAGGTTCTTTAAAAAATATATAAATAGAACTACCATATGACTCAGCAATCCCACTATTGGGCATATACCCTGAGAAAACCATAATTCAAAAATAGTCAGGTACCACAATGTTCATTGCAGCACTACTTAAAACAGCCAGGACATGGAAACAACCTAAGTGTCCATCAACAGATGAATGGATAAAGAAGATATGGTACATATATACAATGGAATATTACTCAGCTCTAAAAAGAAATGAAATTGAGTTATTTGTAGTGAGATGGATGGATCTAGAGTCTGTCATACAGAGTGAAGTAAGTCAGAAATGGAAAAACAAATACCGTATGCTAACACATATATATGGAATCTAAAATAAGAAAAAATGGTCAGAAGAACCTAGGGGCAAGACAGGAATAAAGATGCAGACCTACTAGAGAATGGACTTGAGGATATGGGGAGGGGAAAGTGTAAGCTGAGACAAAGTGAGAGAGTAGCATGGACATATATACACTAGCAAACGTAAAATAGATAGCCAGTGGGAAGCAGCCACATAGCACAAGGAGATCAGTTCAGTGTTTTGTGACCATCTAGAGGGGTGGGATAGGGAGGGTGGGAGGGAGGGAGGTTCAAGAGGGAAGAGATATGGGGACATATGTATATGTATAACTGATTCATTTTGTTATAAAACAGAAACTAACACACCATTGTAAAGCAATTATACTCCAGTAAAGATGTTAAAAAAAAAAGTCTCGATAAGAAAAAAAAAAATGGAATACAATGTTTTTTGTCATCTAAACCCTGACTTAACAGGAAAATAAATGTAACCAAAGTCATATAATATATGGTGAGTACAATACGAGTTTTATAGAAGTTTTTATATTTGTCTGGAGTAGTTGGGGAAGAAAATAAAAATAGATCAGTTGAGAATCTATATAGTATGTTGTCTTATAATGTCTAATCACTATTATCAATGTTCTACAAGTGAAAGAAACAAAAAGAGAATTACTTATATTGATTCATTTATTATTTTATTTTTAACAACACTTTATTTTTTTAAATATTCTTTTTAAAAAATGATCACTAGGAGCCAAAGTATATGCTAGAAATCACGGACATACAAATATAAGCATTTGATTCTGGGCATTCGATAATGTCAAAGAACTTTGACAGTTGTATAAAATCAAATATAACATGATAACTGTATGCTATATATAAGATAGAATGAGGTTAGAGATAGTGCAAAATAACATAACTTTCAGCAAGAATCAAATCTGAAGTAGACTGATACCTGTGAATATCCCCTTTCCAAACTTCTTCATCCCCAGAAGGGTGATATTTAACTTTGGTTCTCAAAAACAAGCAGAGTTTCAGGCAGAGAGGATTAAGTAGGATGTTATAGTAGAGAAATTAGCATGTTCAAAATTAAAGTATACATTAATGTAGTGGTAACAAAAATACACCACTCAGATTTGCTGCTGAGGGAATGTATTTGGCGGACAGTCACAGTTGCTGCATTCTGAATCCATCAACACGTTCTTGCTTAGGCTATACTTCCCACATGCAGCTCTCCACCAATGACTAAAAACAGTAGGCCATACCTACTAGATATGAAAATCCTCTGTCCTGAGACTTTGGATCAAATACACCCAGATGGGGCTTCCCTGGTGGCGCAGTGGTTGAGTGTCTGCCTGCCAATGCAGGGGACACGGGTTCGTGGCCTGGTTCGGGAAGATCCCACATGCGGCGGAGCAGCTGGGCCCGTGAGCCATGGCCGCTGAGCCTGTGCATCCAGAGCCTGTGCTCCGCAACGGGAGAGGCCACAACAGTGAGAGACCCGCGTACCACAAAAAAAAAAAAAAAAAAAAAATATATATATATATATATATATATATATATACACCCAGATGTTTTAGGCAAAACCTTCCTAGAACTACACTGCAGTGTGAGAGACTACGCAGCCTCCTTATTTTCATCTCCTTCACACACTGCAATGCATTCCCACAGCTCTTCTGCCCTCTCTGGCTGCCTTTCTTTTTTCTGTAACATGTGTTTCGCAATATATTACATTCACATTCGTTCCTATTTTGGTATCTGTTTCTCAGATGATCTGAACTAACTAGAATATTATGGGGAAATGTGAGCAACACATTATATTTACATAGTGTCATGTTCTGCATCAAGTAAAGATGATTTATATCTCTTTGAATTATTTAGTTAATATATAGGAGATTGAACAAAGCTCTGGTTAAAGACAGATAGTAATCATTATACCTCTTCCTGGGGCAGATTAAAATGAATTGATACACCAAAATGAGTCACTTACCAAGTTGTTAGTATAGTGTTATTATTCTAATAAAATACCAGTAGTTAATGATTGTAGCTATCCTATGATCTGTCCGATTTTTGCAGAAACTTGACTGGGAATTAAATTGCGATCTGATAGGGACCTTCATACCTGCATTCTTTACGTCTTTGGAAGTGGCAATAATCTTAGCCAGTTCACCCAGGTTTGGTATTGTTTCTGAGTTACTTTCTTGGATATGTTGGCTAACAGTTGCATGGTTAGCCTTTTCTTTCTAATGACTCCACTATGAAGGACCAATGTAAGTTTTTCAGCTTCTATGTATATCTATTATAAGTATGTACTCAGAGAACAAAGGAACTGCCACAGAATAGCCCCCATCCATTAGATCCATTATGAGAAGGAATTAGGCAAGAACTTCACTTATCATTTTGCTCTATATGATCCTAATTTAATAGTGAATAAATGAGAGTGTTTGGACTTTCCTGTGATCATGTCAGGTGAGACCAACATCCCTCAGAATATGTTTGTATTCC
Organism: Lagenorhynchus albirostris; assembly: GCF_949774975.1. NCBI lineage: Eukaryota > Metazoa > Chordata > Mammalia > Artiodactyla > Delphinidae > Lagenorhynchus > Lagenorhynchus albirostris. The sequence goes on from NC_083112.1 coordinate 29,711,118, forward strand.
CTTTCCCCCTTCCTTCAGTGTACAGTCAGTTTGATATGGCCATAGCCATATATCACTCTAGGAAAGGACTGGGATTAATAGATGCTATATACAGTCTTCAAGAGGGTGCAGCCTTCCATTCAATTGATGGGCCTCTGGGTCTAAGAACTGGTTCAAATCCAGATATTGGGCAGGGAAATTGGGACTCTATTGCAGGAGCTGACTTTATGGCCACTTCTTGTTGAGTTTTGAGGTTGTGTAAGTAAAACAATTTTCTCATTGACTGTCCATCTATGTTCTTAGAGCACTATCTTTAATAAGCTATTGTCACAGATGTCTATGATTCAATGTCCCTGTTAACCATTTCTAGCTTGCTGTCTATTAAGATAATTACATCCAACTTGTTGCCAACAGCTAAGTTCCATTACCTGCTCTATTATTCTGTAATTTCATTATCCATATTTATACTTAGGCAGCTAAGTTCTAGTAGCATCCAGTTTCTACCATCTGGTCTACTGAGCACAGCCACCACTAAATTTCTCAAAAAATTCCACTGATCTCCCCTTAGTATTATAATTTTTCCATTTATTGAAATAGTTTCCTTTGGATCTTCTCAGAAAACATAGCTGGCTAAGCTGTCCCTGTCAATGCAAGAAGAAGCTGGAGTAGGTATCCTCTAATGTTTAGTCATTATTGGTTGGGAGTGACTTTGGATATTTGATGAGCTTTCATTTCTGCCTTGCCCTGAGCATAAACCATACACCCTTGTGAAACCAGAGAAAGTCTTTGGACAGAAATCCAGGTGCTTTCAGTAAGAAACCATTGGCTTGTGCAAAGATATGAATGATAAAACGTTAATGGTTGAGACATCAAGAGGTGTCAGCTACACAGGTGTCACCAGCAAGGATAGCTATAATCTTCCCAATTTAGAAAAATATCCTCCTTTACATACCTATCCACTGTGCTTTTGAGATATATTTTTAAAATCTATCTGTATGCCAAAAGACATCAAGTTAATCACTTCTAAATGACTCATAGTATTTTATACTAAATATCCGTGACATTTTATACATAAATTTCTTCATGCTGGACACTACAATTGTTTCCAACTACTTGACAAACATTCACTGATAACACACCATTCTAATTCAAGTCCTACTATAGACGTGTAAGTTTTCCTCAAAGAAATATATTTATAAATAGAAAGCTGGATAACAAGACAAGAATTCACTTCTTACTACCAGATTTGTTTCAAGAATGCTTGCATCAATTTACACTTCTACAGAGCATAGTTAGCCATGTTAGACAATTTTTGCCTTTTGATTTTTTTTAATTTTATGGTATTCATTGCTTTTTAATTTTTCCAGATCTGATGATATCTTTCTTCCCCTTTACTTGTTTGCTTTTAGGCTTTCACTTTGAAGAACTGCCATTCCTATCCTTTGCATATTTTTTCTTATTTTTCTTCCTTTTTCTTCTGACTTGCATATTTTCTTGCATATCATATTGATTAATTTCACATATTAGAAAGTAGAAAGACTTATAGTAGTTGTTTACTGATAGTTAACCTGTACACAACTCAGACTTAACCCTGAACTCTGGCTGGTTGGGATACACCAAACTAGTATAAAACAGTGTTTGATAATTAATCTCATGATTACACATGGTCACAGTTTCAGGCTAAATCCTGTCAGATCATATACAAGAGAGAGCCAAGATAGAATAGACACATTTTTGAAAAGTGAACTGATTTAGAATAATTTCTCACAGAAGGTGATGTAGAACTTTCAGTGTGAATGTAACCAGATTTATCGTGTTCTAAAATATATGTACCTGGGGCTTCCTTGGTGGCGCAGTGGCTGAGAGTCCGCCTGCTGATACAGGGGACACGGGCTTGTACCCCGGTCCGGGAAGATCCCACATGCCGCGGAGTGGCTGGACCCGTGAGCCACAGCCGCTGAGCCTGTGCATCCGGAGCCTGTGCTCCGCAACGGGAGAGACCACAACAGTGAGAGGCCCGTGTATTGCAAAAAAAAAAAAAGTACCCAAAATATTATAACAAGGCCTGGAGTCTATACAGCATAACCTCTACAATGTTCAGAAAATCCCACATAAGTTAACATATAAAGAATGAGGAAAATGTAACAAATTCTAAAAAAAACACAGCAGAACTCAATCCTGATATTACAAAAATATTGGACTTCTCAGACAACTACAAAATGTATATTACTATAATTGTGATCCATGAAATGAAGGTAAATACATTTGAAATGAATTGAAAGACATATTTATTAAATGGATATAAGCTAAACAATATAACAAATGGAAACTTCATAATTAACATATATGAAGTTTTAAAAATACTCAATTGTATAGTAGCAGAATGGAAGTTATAGAGGAAAGACAATTAAATTTAAACTAGAGCAACATAAACTATCCAATATGAAGAACAGACAAAATTAAAAAATAAAAACAAATACTTGAAGTTCTAATATCCAAATGTATTTATGTCATTGGAATCTCAAGTGAAGAGGAGAATGAAATTTGTCCAGAAAAAAATGAAGAAATAATTTCTAAACTTGGTGTAAGACATAAATGTACATACTGCATTTACAGAAAAAGCTCAGTGAACCTCCAATAGGATAATGTAAAACTATGACTAGACAAATCTTAATGAAAACTGCTGAACACAAAAGATAAAGAAAACAATTTGAAAGCAGCAAAAATAAAACACTAGAGCCAAACAATACATACAAGGGCAGAATGATTGAAATGTTACTGGATTTCTCAATAGAAATCACAGATGGCAAAGACATTGCGACAATGTAGATACAATTCTTAAAGAAGAGAACTGTCAAACCTAAGTTTAATATCTCTTAAGATATTTTTCAGGATTGAGGATGAAATAAATAGATTCTCAAATGACTGAAAACTATGAGAAAACTTTGCCAATAGGCTTGATAGATATGAAATGCTACAGGCGGAAGGTAAATGATATCAGAGGGAAACTTTGATCATCAAAAATGAAGAAAGAGCAACAAAATTGTAATTATCTAGGCATGTATAAAAGATTATTACTTTCATCTTTTAAAAAAGTATTTCCAGTATTTATTATATATATATATACGTGTGTATATACGTTTATATAAAATACAGCAAATATAGAATAGTGACATTAGAAATTCTATTTATAGAGATAAGACACTGGAAAATGTAGAGTTTCATAATATTATTCTTTATCTGCTACATAAACTTTTTTTTTTCTTTTTTTTTTGCGTTTTGCGGGCCTCTCACTGCTGCGGCCTCTTCCGTTGCGGAGCACAGGCTCTGTACACGCAGGCTCAGCGGCCATAGCTCACAGGCTCAGCCGCTCCACGGCGTGTGGGATCTTCCCGGACCGGGGCACGAACCCGTGTCCCCTGCATCAGCAGGCGGACTCCCAACCACTGCGCCACCAGATAAGCCCATAAACTTTTATTTAAGATATAATATCCAGAACCATCCTTTCCATTTATATAGTAGCAAAACATGCTATATATATATATATATATATATATATATATATATATATATATATATAATATATACTTATAATTCAACTTTCATTCCAGTGATCTGTCCAAATGTTGAAAAATCAGGATTTTTGAATGGTGAAACAATTTTTTAAAAATTATTTTACATATACACATTATCGAGACAATGAAGTTTTAGCAATTTATGGATATGAAATGTGAATGAGCAATTTTATATTGTGAGTCTGATTATAATTTGGGGAGATTTGATTGGATCACATTTATAATGAGATTAATAAATGACACAGGTCTACTTTTTTTTGTTTGTTTCTAAATTAGTCACTCCTGTACATATACACAACAACAAATATAACAAAGCCTGCACATTTGTTGGATGTTCTTCCTTTCATTCAGTAACTATTAGACTCTTCACAGAAAGACTGATATAGCCAGAGAGGGAGAGGAAGAGGGAAAGAAGTTATAGTCCCTTCTAGTTGCTTGGGTTTTATGCAATTAGTCATTTTTGTGCTTTGCATCTAGTTTTAAGCATGATCATAACACATTTATCTTTAAAATGCCTACTTGTTTCAAATTATTGTGAAACCAGAGAGAGCTTTACTCAATCAGATTGTTTTGCAGGGCAAAAGAACTACAGTTCACTAGTGTGATTTGCTAGAAATTCATTTCGTGATTTTAACAATGATAACACAAAACACCGCATTAAAAACTCAATTGACCTTTGGCAAATTCGGCAGCTGTTCAGGATATCAGAGCAATGCCAATGAGAAAACAATTTATAAGGAGAGAGAAAAAAAAAACAGCGACAAAAGTAATTGAAGAAAATAAAACAATAAATAACAGAGGTATACTATTCTCGTTTTGTTCTCTCTTGCTTCTCGTCCAGTTTTTGGTCCTGTGAAACCAGTCCATTTGAATGTCATTCACTTTCAATGAATTGAATCGGCCATGCTATTCATGAGAATAGTGAACTTATATTCAAATATACTTTGTACTGGATTTTCTCTACATGCAGTAGTGGCTTTTTTTTTTCTACTATTAACATGTTCTCTGATGCCAAATGCACTTTTATATTCACTATTGTAAATAGCTTAAAGAATATTTGTATACTACATATTTCTATAATGTCATAATAATTAGATTTAATGTATTATAGAGTGTGAGTATTTGAAGTTAATGGAATCTTAAAGTTCTTTATATTCTCACTGTGAGTCTCAAGTACAGGAATTTTTACCCCCTGAGACCACTAAGGACCCCCAATTTCAATCTTTGAATATCCCTTAAACTCTGGCAAGAGGATGCAGAGCTTTTAGAAATCATACCCCGAAAAATGCTTACCTTTCTGCTCACATGGAGAGCACATTATTGCTTCCATTAACACACTGTGAATACACGGTCTTATATTGTTTTGAAAAATGACAAAATTACCCCAGAGCATCAGATTCTGGCTGTTGTTTCTTTCTTTCTTTTCTTATTTTTTTTCTTTATATTCAGTATCAAATGCGGGTGGAAATAGAAATAGCAATAATAGAATTAATCAGAGATGGACCCTAAAGTTGAGTCATATAAGTACTTTCCCTTTCAATGTAACTTAGGAATATTCCATATATATACTTTTAAAACACTATACAGAGGGTATTAGGATGATTAATGGAAATTTGTGTTTTCAAGTGGTCATACTCTAATAGGAGAGGTAACTTAAAAACACATGTATGATTGATAATGTTAGTAGTCTCAACAATTCATTCCTCCCCTGTAAGAGGATCAAGCAATCCCTTCCATTGTCCTGTGTAGGCAGAGAATACTTCCCCACCTCACATTCAGGCATGACCCATGTGACTTTGTTTGTTTGTTTTTTTAACATCTTTATTGGAGTATAATTGCTTTACAATGTTGTGTTAGTTTCTGTTTTTATAACAAAGTGAATTAGGTATATGTATACATATATCTCCATATCCCTTCCCTATAGCGTATCCCTCCCACCCTCCCTATCCTACCTCTCTAGGTGGTCACAAGCCACCTAGCTGATCTCACTGTGCTATGCAGCTGCTTCCCACTGGCTATCTATTTTACATTTGGTAGTAGTGTATATATGTCAGTTCCACTCTCTCACTTCATCCCAGCTTAATATTCCCCCTCCCCGTGTCCTCAAGTCCATTCTCTAAGTCTGTGACTTTGTTGAATCAATGTAAACAGAAGTGACAACGTGCCAATTTTGAACTGATCATTTAAAGGAACCCATGTTTCTACTACTTTTTACTCTTTCACACGGCCTCAAGAGCAACATCTTCCAAAAAAATATTTAATCTTCAGTGCTAGTATCAGAAGAAGAAATATGGAGAAATTTCAACAACTCAAGTTCAGCTATGATAAATAATGTAATTTGAAAATACATTTTTTTGTTATACACTAAGATTTTGAATTATGTGCTAATGAAACAAAGCTGAGGGATACAATATTGTTATAATATAAACACTCAGTGTTCAATTCTATTTACGTTGGTGGAATATTCTGAAAGACACAGAATGCCTATGCATTTTTTTTCAGTCAGTATTTCAAAGGACCTTTAATTGGCATTAATATAGTTTTGGAGATAAAATAACTGATCTCTTAGCCACCAAATGTCACTCAGAAAATTGAAATAATACAAATAATTGTATGTGATAGGATTGTCAATAATTTTATATTTGCTCATAATCTGACTTCTGCTGTACAAAACGATGGAGAGTTTAATTTATATATTTATCTCATCAGCTTGTATATGTTATCATTTATTTCAACACTGAATTCTTTCAGTTTTGGAAATGTGTCTTTTTTGGTGTTTATCTTCATTTTTATCAGTTATTTACAATATTGCATATCATAATTTCTTTATTATAAGTCAAATAATTAATATGCTTAAAAATATTGAGGTAAGCCCATAGGTAAGCCCATAGATACATATGTGTAACTGAATCACTTTGCTCTATATCTGAAACAAACAAGACATTGTTAATCAACTGTACTTTAATAAAAAGCTGTTTGTTTTGAAAATGAAGTACGATTTTTTCTGTCTAAATGTAATTAACAAGAGTCAAATTAAACATTAAGTAAAATGGGATTGGAGGAGAACATATGTATCAATTTTGTTAACTGGAATGGTCAGTCAGTCATAATAAAAATAGAAGTAACCACAAGCCATACTTGAATATACTTGTAAGTTGGTTTGGGGGAGTATAATCTTAAGTGAAAATAAGACAATCGGGAGGATTTAAACAAGGGAAACTTCTTATGAAAGTGACGAACAGTCAAATAGAAGTAAAGAGGGAGTCTCTGGCATCTTTTCATCTCCCACATTAAGGAAGTTTAGAGACTGAATTATAATGAAATGTGCATTTGCTTTATAAAATTTGGGGCATTTTATATATGACAGAAAAAGTCAAAGTCTCTTTGTAAAACAGTCTTCTAGATGCATCAGTATTTGCTGTCTTCACTATGAAAATCACCAATCTGATGACCCGACCTTGAAATATATAGCAACAACCTTATTATTTTCCTCAATTAAGCTATAGTAGTTAAGGGTGACAAAGAAGGGTAACTGGCACATTTAAGTATTCATAAATGTTTGTGGAATGAAATAAATAAATATATTATTTAATTATTACTGGATTTATACCATAAGGCTGATATTTGTTTCCTAATGGACAGCAACCAAATGTAATTTAGAGAATTAATCACTGAAACATTGAAATTACTTGATATTCTGTAGAAAAATTTTTTTTTTACAAATGTGACCAATAAATTAACAGACCTTCTATCACTCCAGTTAGCCACTAATAACTCTAAAGTGGCCCTTCCTAACAAGATAATTATGTCTTTTAGATTTGAATAAAAGATCATTTACAATCATCTTTTCTACAAAGTTAGGAATTTCAGAACGTGGCAAAAAATAGTTGTAACTTATTTTTTACTTTTATAAAATATCAACATTAGAAGCACTGAGATGTTGTAGTGAAGAGCCTAGCCTGTGATTTTCAAACAGCTGTGATTTTCTGAAAACTGCTTTTCAAAAATCAGGTTATTTAATTGATCCAATTTTACTGAAAAAAAATGTTATCTAGCTCAGATCTGGATTAGCATTTACGCATCTTCTAATCTGTGGTGGGATGACCTCAGTACAAATATCTGTTTGGCTGCCTTGGCTGAGTTCACATACAACCATCTGTTTATGGAAGGATAACCTCTTCAGAATTGATCAGAACCTTTGATGAGACATTAAGAGCACAGATATTTTTTTCAATATTGTTGTACTTTCATACCATGTTACACTGAAAAACAATAAAGCGGAAGAATCTCCATGTTCTAAGGTGTATCAATCAGTCAGTGACACACTAGTTGAAACAGTCCAAATTCTTCCATAGAAAGTTGAACTTCAGTATAAATGAAGACCAAAATAAGTGGACCTGTTTAATCTGACATTCAGAGTTTTAACAAATATCTCTGAAAAATCTATAACAAAAGTTATAAGTAATAACCTATTAGAAACAAAAAAAAGCAACTTCTGATTATAAACTGGCACTGTCATTTATTTTACGTTAAAGAGAATGGGGAAAACAATTTCAAGAAAAATAAATCTAAAACTTTTTTAAAAAATTGATTTTGCTTTGATTGAGAAACAAAAGGAAAATAACACCTACCAGTTTGTCAACATGATAATAAATTTGATGATTAAAAATTGCCTACAAGGTGATGAGAATCATGAATATTTTAAATTTTTCATAGAATAGTAGAACAACGGTAATCATATTTATAAAAACAAGAGCACATATTATATCATAAAATGTGGCATTCTTGAGCTACTTGAAACCACCGTAGCCTGCTGTTGAGCTATTTCAGGTGTATTATCATTGAGGCTCTCAATATACTTAAAAAATGGAAACTCTTATGATGATTATTATCTCAGTCAATATAAGCTATGTGTTCTGTATAAGCATAAAATCTTAGTAGCTAATGCAGCCAAAGTATCTCTCTTTTTTTATTTTTATTATTTTTTTAAATTTTATTTATTTATTTATTTTTTTTGCAGTACTTGGGCCTCTCACTGTTGTGGCCTCTCCCATTGTGGAGCACAGGTTCCTGACATGCAGGCTCAGCAGCCATGGCTCACGGGTCCAGCTGCTCCACAGCATGTGGGATCTTCCTGGACCGGGGCACGAATCCATGTCCCCTGCAATGGCAGGCGGACTCTCAACCGCTGTGCCACCAGGGGAGCCCAGTATCCCTCTGTTTTTTTTTTTTTGGTTTTTTTTTTTATCCCTCTGTTTTTAATTGAGGGACTTTAAGGTTTTGTTTGTGTTCATTTATTTATTTATTTTTTGTACTTTTTCCCTTGCTCATACAAAATCTGCTGCAGGTTTTTCTGGGTTATTGCCAAGGGAGTTGACTTCCATTTTGTGGCTTAAACATCTCAACACATGCTTCCATGATCACCACAAGAGAGAATAATCTTGCACTAGCAATTGAAAGCTTTGGCCATGAAGAGACACATGCCATCTCTGCCCCAAACCATTGGCCAAAATTAGTTGCATGGCACTGTCTAGCTAAAGGATAAGGGTAGGAAATATAATCCTGGGACCTGAAAGAAAAAAAAAAACACAAAAACTAGATATATGTGAGCAAACATACATTTGTATATGTGTGAATGTAGATTGTCTACGCACATAAATATATATGTATATATGCATATAATATGTATGTATGTATATAGTATTCTTTATTTTGAAGATTAAACATTAACATGTGTGATGATGTTAGATGAGCTTGAGAAATGTTTTAATTTTGCCATCTTGCATCTTTTGTTACTATTTTTCTTGAGTCAAAATTTAAAAAGAAATCAAACAGTAGCAAATCCTAATTTCACTTTTATCAAAACATTTTCCCTCACACTATTATTTTCACCTTTCAGGAAAATATAGTTTAGGGTACACATTTTTAAAAATAATTAGAATATTTTTGCCCATATTTCTTTTCTCTTATGGTAATTTAATTGTGGTGTCTGCAAAAAACAAATGGGATTACTTTAAATTTTATTGGTTGAGATATCAGATTTATGGCTTCCTCGGTGCATGTCTTATACATGAGGTTTAGTTCTGGGCTTGAAACTTTAATTTATTTCATTGTATCTACTTCTGGATTTTTTTCACAAAGAAGAATCATGGTTTATATACCTTTTACTTTTATTTTCAGAAAAATGAACTCCCAAAATAATATGTTTGTTTGTTTTTCAGATTACTCTGGGCAAGGTATTTGAGATAAAATGGATCCATAGAAAAGACTAGAAGCAACCAAAAGATTCAGAGAGTACATAATGAATACATATATTCATAAATGCATAACTTCCATAGCAGTTCTATTTCAGATAAATCAGAAAGCAAATGTTAACTGCCTCTACACCCTTGATTTTTTTTTTTTTTTTTTTGTGGTACGTGGGCCTCTCACTGTTGTGGCCTCTCCCATTAGGGAGCACAGGCTCTGGATGCACAGGCTCAGCAGCCATGCCTCACGGGACCGCAGCTCTATGGCATGTAGGATCTTCCTGAACCGGGGCACGAACCTGTGTCCCCTGCATCGGCAGGTGGACTCTCAACCACTGTGCCACCAGGGAAGCCCTACAGCCTTGATTTTATGGACAAGAATGGGTCCAGCTAGGTTTTGGTGACCACCAGCATCTAATTTCAAAGTCTTCTTAGTGCAGGAAATGAAGATAAAGAGAATGCAGTCTAAATTCTCTAGCTTAACAGGCTTGAGATTCTTATTCAAAAGTAAACATTGTCTAATTATTATGTTCCCACATACAAATGTTTACCTAACTAAATTCAGCAGAGTGTATCTTTGTTTAAGAATTTGGTGGAGGAGAGGGGGAAGATGGCAGAAGAGTAAGATGCGGAGATCACCTTCCTCCCCACAGATACATCAGAAATACATCTATACATGGAACAACTCCTACAGAACACCTACTGAACACTGGCAGAAGACCTCAGACCTCCCCAAATGCAAGAAACTCCCCACGTACCTGAGTAGGGCAAAAGAAAAAAGAATAAACAGAGACAAAAGAATAGGGACAGGACCTGCACCAGTGGGAGGGAACTGTGAAGGAGGAAAGGTTTCCACACACTAGAAGCCCCTTTGTGAACGGAGACTGTGGGTGGCAGAGGGGGAAAGCTTCAGAGCCGTGGAGGAAAGCACAGCAACAAGGGAGCAGAGGGCAAAATGGAGAGATTTCCACACAGAGGATCAGTGCCAACAAGCACTCACCAGCCCTAGAGGCTTGTCTGCTCACCCGCTGGGGCAGGCGGGGCTGGGAGCTGAGGCTCAGGCTTCGGTGGAGCTCAGGGAGAGGACTGGGGTTGGCGGCGTGAACAGAGCCTGCAGGGGTTTAGTGCACCACAGCTAGCCGGGAGGAAGTCCAGGAAAAAGTCTGGACCTGCCAAAGAGGCAAGAGACATTTTCTTCCCTCTGTGTTTCCTGGGGCACAAGTAGAGGGGATTAAGAGCGCTGCTTAAAGGAGCTCCAGAGACAGGCACGAGCTGCGGCTAACAGCGGACCTTAGAGACAGACATGAGACACTAAGGCTGCTCCTGACACCACCAAGAAGCCTGTGTGCAAGCACAGATCACTATCCACACTTCCCTTCCTGAGAGCCTGTGCAGCCTGTCACTGCTGGGGTCCCGGATCAGGGACAAATTCCCCGGGGAAAATGCATGGTGCGCCTCAGGCTGGTGCAACCTCATGCCTGCCTCTGCCGCCGCAGGCTTGTCCCGCACTCTGTACCTACCCCTGACCTGAGTGAGCCAGAGTCCCCAAATCAGTGGCTCCTTTAACCCCGTCCTGTCTAAGCAAAGAAGAGACGCTCTCTGGCGACCTACACGCAGAGGCAGGGCTAAATTCAAAGATGAAACCTGGGAGCTCTGCGAACAAAGAAGAGAAAGGGAAATCTCACCCAGCAGCCTCCGGAGCAGCGGATTAAAGCTGCACAATCAACTTGATTTACCCTGCATCTGTGGAATACCTGAATAGACAACAAATCATCCCAAATTGGGGAGGTGGACTTCTTGAGAGTAAGATTTATTATTTTTTCCCCTTATCCTCTTTTTATGAGAGTGTATGTGTATGCTTCTGTGTGAGATTTTGTCTGTATAGCTTTGCTTTCACCATATGTCCTAGGGTTCTATCCATTTGTCTTTTATTTGTTTTCTTGTGTTTTTTTAATTTTTAAAATATATTGTTTTTCTTAATAATTATTTTTTATTTTAATAACTATTTTATTTTACCTTAGTTTATGTTATTTTCTTTTATCCTCTTTCTTTCTACTTTTTCTCCATTTTATTCTGAGCCTTGTGGATGAAAGGCTCTTGGTGCTGCAGACAAGAGTCAGTGCTGTGCCTCTGAGGTGGGAGAGCCAACTTCAGGACACTGGTCCACAAGAGACCTCCCAGCTCCACATAATATCAAATGGCGAAAATCTCCCAGAGATCTCCATCTCAACACCAGCACCCAGCTTCACTCAATGACCAGCAAGCTACAGTGCTGGACAGCCTATGCCAAACAACTAGCAAGACAGGAACACAACCCCATCCATTAGTAGAGAGGCTGTGTAAAATCATAATAAGGCCACAGACACCCCAAAACACACCACCAGATGTGGACCTGCCCATCAGAAAGACAAGATCCAGCCTCATCCATCAGAACACAGGCACTAGTCCCTTCCACCAGGAAACCTACAAAACCCACTGAACAAACTTTTGCCACTGGGGACAGACATGAAAAACAATGGGAACTACGAACCAGCAGCCTGCAAAAAGGAGACCCCAAACACAGTGAGATAAATAAAATGAGAAGACAGAAAAACACACAGCAGATGAAGAGGAAGATAAAAACCCACCAGACCTAACAAACGAAGAGGAAATAGGCAGTCTACTTGAAAAAGAATTCAGAATAATAATAGTAAAGATGATCCAAAATCTTGAAAATAGAGTAGACAAAGTGCGAGAAACATTTAACAAGGACCTAGAAGAACTAAACATGAAACAAGCAATGATGAACAACACAATAAATGAAATTAATACTCTAGAAGGGATCAATAGCAGAATAACTGAGGCAGAATAAAGTATAAGTGACCTGGAAAATAAAGTAGTGGAAATAACTATGGCAGAGCAGAATAAAGAATGAAAGGAACTGAGAACAGTCTCAGAGACCACTGGGACAACATTAAACACACTAACATTCTAATTATAGCAGTTACAGAAGAAGAAGAGAAAAAGAACGGGACTGAGAAAATATTTGAAGAGATTATAGTTGAAAACTTCCCTAATATGGGAAAGGAAATAGTCAATCAAGTCCAGGAAGCACAGAGAGTCCCATACAGGATGAATACAAGGAGAAATACACCAAGACACATATTAATCAAACTGTCAAAAATTAAATACAAAGAAAACATACTAAAAGCAGCAAGGGAAAAACAACAAATAACACACAAGGGAATCCACATAAGGTTAACAGCTGATCTTTCAGCAGAAACTCTGCAAGCCAGAAGGGACTGGCAGGACATATTTAAAGTGATGAAGGAGAAAAACCTGCAACCAAGATTACTCTACCCAACAAGGATCTCATTTAGATTTGATGGAGAAATTAAAATCTTTACAGACAAGCAAAAGCTGAGAGAGTTCAGCACCACCAAACCAGCTTTACAACAAATGCTAAAGGAACTTCTCTAGGCAAGAAACACAAGGGAAAGAAAAGACCTATAATAATGAACCCAAAACAATTTAGAAAATGGGAATAGGAACTTACATAATGATAATTACCTTAAATGTAAATGGATTAAATGCTCCCACCAAAAGACACAGACTGGCTGAATGGATCCAAAAACAAGACCCATATATATGCTGTCTACAAGAAACCCACTTCAGACCTAGAGACACATACAGACTGAAAGTGAGGGGATGGAAAAAGATATTCCAAGCAAATGGAAACCAAAAGAAAGCTGGAGTAGCAATTCTCATACCAGAAAAAATAGACTTTAAAATAAAGACTATTAGAAGTGACAAAGAAGGACATTACATAATGATCAAGGGAGCGATCGAAGAAGAATATATAACAATTGTAAATAATTATGCACCCAACATAGGGGCACCTCAATACATAAGACAAATACATCCATAAAAGGGGAAATCGACAGTAACACATTCATGGTAGGGGACTTTAACACCCCACTTTCACCAATGGACAGATCATCCAAAATGAAAATAAATAAGGAAACACAAGCTTTAAATGATATATTAAACAAGATGGACTTAATAGATATTTATAGGACATTCCATCCAAAAACAACAGAATACACCTTTTTCTCAAGTGCTCATGGAACATTCTCCAGGATAGATCATATCTTGGGTCACAAATCAAGCCTTGATAAATTTAAGAAAATTGTATCAAGTATCTTTTCCGACCACAATGCTATGAGATTAGATATCAATTACAGGAAAAGATCTGTAAAAAATACAAACACATGGAGGCTAAACAATACACTACTTAATAACGAAGTTATCACTGAAGAAATCAAAGAGGAAATCAAAAAATACCTAGAAACAAATGACAATAGAGACACGACAACCAAAAACCTATGGGATGCAGGAAAAGCAGTTGTAAGAGGGAAGTTTATAGCAATACCATCCTACCTTAAGAAACAAGAAACATCTTGAATAAACAACCTAACCTTGCACCTAGAGCAATTAGAGAATGAAGAACAAAAAAACTCCAAAATTAGCAGAAGGAAAGAAATCATAAAAATCTGATCAGAAATGAAGGAATTGATAGAAAAGATCAATAAAACTAAAAGGTGGTTCTTTGAGAAGGTAAACAAAATTGATAAACCATTAGCCAGACACATCAAGAAAAGAAGGTAGAAGACTCAATACAATAGAATTAGAAATGAAAAAGGAGAAGTAACAACTGACATTGCAGAAATACAAAAGATCATGAGAGATTACTACAAACAACTCTATGCCAATAAAATGGACAACCTGGAAGAAATGGACAAACCTTAGAAATGCACAACCTACCAAGACTGAACCAGGAAGAAATAGAAAATATGATCACACCAATCACAAGCACTGAAATTGAAACTGTGATTAAAAATCTTCCAACAAACAAAAGCCCAGGACCAGATTGCTTCACAGGCTAATTCTATCAAACATTTAGAGAAGAGCTAACACCTATCCTTCACAAACTCTTCCAAAATATAGCAGAGCGAGGAAAACTCCCAAACTCATTCTACGAGGCCACCATCACCCTGGTACCAAAATCAGACAAGGATATCACAAAGAAAATAAACTACAGGCCAATATCACTGATGAACATAGATGAAAAAATCCTCAACAAAATATTAGCAAACAGAATCCAACAGCACATTAAAAGGATCATACACCATGATCAAGTGGGGTTTATTCCAGGAATGCAAGGATTCTTCAATATATGCAAATAAATCAATGTGATACACCATATTAACAAATTGAAGGAGAAAAACCATATGGTCATCTGAATAGATGCAGAGAAAGCTTTGACAAAATTCAACACCCATTTATGATAAAAACCCTGCAGAAACCAGTCATAGAGTGAACTTTCCTCAATATAATAAAGGCCATATATGACAAACCCACAGCCAACATCATCCTCAATGGTGAAAAACAGAAAGCATTTCCACTAAGATCAGGAACAAGACAAGGTTGCCCACTCTCACGTCTCTTATTCAACATAGTTTTGGAAGTTTTAGGCACAGCAATCAGAGACGAAAAGGAAATAAAAGGATTCCAAATCGGAAAAGAAGGAGTAAAGCTGTCACTGTTTGAAGATGACATGATACTATACATAGAGCATCCTAAAGATGCTACCAGAAAACTACTAGAGCTAATCAATGAATTTGGTAAAGTAGCAGGATACAAAATTAATGCACAGAAATCTCTGGCATTCCTATACACTAATGATGAAAAATCTGAAAGTGACATCAAGAACACACTCCCATTTACCATTGCAACAAAAAGAATAAAATAGCTAGAAATAAACCTACCAAAGGAGACAAAAGACCTGTATGCAGAAAATTATAAGACACTAATGAAAGAAATTAAAGATGTTAAAAATAGATGGAATGATATACCATGTTCTTGGATTGGAAGAATCAACATTGTAAAAATGACTACTACCCAAAGAAATCTACAGATTCAATGCAATCCCTATCAAACTACCACTGGCATTTTTCATAGAAATAAAACAAAAAATTTCACAATTTGTATGGAAACACAAAAGACCCTGAATAGCCAAAGCCATCTTGAGAATGAAAAATGGAGCTGGAGGAATCAGGCTCCCTTACTTCAGACTATACTACAAAGCTACAGTAATCAAGACAGTATTGTAGGTCTTCCCTGGTGGCAGAGTGGTTGAGAGTCTGCCTGCCAATGCAGGGGATACGGGTTCATGCCCTGGCCCGGAATGATCCCACATGCTGCAGAGCGGCTGGGCCTGTGAGCCATGGCCACTGAACCTGTGCGTCTGGAGACTGTGCTCAGCAACTGGAGAGGCCACAACAGTGAGAGGTCCGTGTACCTCCCCCCAAAAAGAAAAATAAAAAATAAAAAAGACAGTATGGTACTGGCACAAAACCAGAAATATATATCAGTGGAATAGGGTAGAAAGTCCAGAGATAAACCTACGCACATATGGTCACCTTACCTTTGATAAAGGAGGCAGGAATATACAGTGGAGAAAGGACAACCTCTTCAATAATTGGTGCTGGGAAAACTGGACAGGTACATGTAAAAGTATGAGATTAGATCACTCCCTAACACCATACACAAAAATAAGCTCAAAATGGATTAAAGACCTACATGTAAGGCCAGAAACTACCAAACTCTTAGAGGAAAACATAGGCAGAACACTCTGTGACATAAATCACAGCAAGATCCTTTTTGACCCAACACCTAGAGAAATGGAAATAAAAACAAAAATAAACAAATGGGACCTAATGAAACTTCAAAGTTTTGCACAGCAAAGGGAGCCATAAAGAACACCAAAGGATAAGCCTTAGAATGGGAGAAATTATTTTCAAATGAAGCAACTGACAAAGGATTCATCTCCAAATTTACAAGCAGCTCATGCAGCTCAATAACAAAACAACAAACAGCCCAATCCAAAAATGGGCAGAAGACCTAAATAGACATTTCTCCAAAGAAGATATACAGACTGCCAACAAACACATGAAAGAATACTCAACATCATTAATCATTAGAGGAATGCAAATCAAAATTACAATGAGATATCATCTCACACCAGTCAGAATGGCCATAATCAAAAAATCTAGAAACGGGCTTCCCTGGTGGCGCAGTGGTTGAGAGTCTGCCTGCCGATGCAGGGGACACGGGTTCGTGCTCCAGTCTGGGAAGATCCCACCTGCCGCGGAGCGACTGGGCCCGTGAACCATGGCCGCTGGGCCTGAGCGTCTGGAACCTGTGCTCCGCAACGGGAGAGGCCACAACAGTGAGAGGCCCGTGTATCACAAAAAACAAACAAAAAAATCTAGAAACAATAAATGCTGGAGAGGGTGTGGAGAAAAGGGAACACTCTTGCACTGCTGGTGGGAATGTGAATTGGTACAGACACTATGGAGAACAGTATGGAGGTTCCTTAAAAAACTACACATAGAACTACCATATGACCCAGGAATCACACTACTGTGCATATACCCTGAGAAAACCATAATTCAAAAAGTGTCAGGTACCAAAATATTCATTGCAGCTCTATTTACAATAGTCAGGAGATGGAAACAACCTAAGTGTCCATCATCAGATGAATGGATAAAGAAGATGTGGCACATATATACAATGGGATATTACTCAGCCATAAAAAGAAACAAAATTGAGCTATTTGTAATGAGGTGGATGGACCTAGAGTCTGTCATGCAGAGTAAAATAAGTCAGAAACAGAAAGACAAATACTGTATGCTAATACATATATATGGAATTTAAGCAAAAAAAAAAATGTCATGAAGAACCTAGTGGTAAGACAGGAATAAAGACTCAAACCTACTAGAAAAGGGACTTGAGGATATGGGGGGGGGAAGGTAAACTGTGACAAAATGAGAGAGTGGCATGGACATATATACACTACCAAACGTAAAATGGGAGATCAGCTCGGTGCTTTGTGACCACCTAGAAGGGTGAGATAGGGAGGGTGAAAGAGAGGGAGACGCAAGAGGGAAGAGATATGGGAACATATGCATATGTATAACTGATTCACTTTGTTATAAAGCACAAACTAACACACCATTTTAAAGCAATTATATTCTGATAAAGATGTAAAAAAAAAAAAAAGAAAGAATTTGGTGGGTGGCAATTTGGGAGGTTTCAGCTAGAATCTTTTGCCTTACTTGGACTGCATCTGGGAGCGATGTAAAGACCAATAATCTGATCATTTAATTTTGTTGATGTTAGAATGTTCAAAAGGGTTGGGAAGGGATCTCAACTCACAAAGCACACTAGATAGTGGCAAGATTAGTATACATCCCTCATAAGTTACATAGTATCTGTTCCATTTCAAAGCAAGCTTTTTTTTAAGGTAACTACCTGAAATCATACTTTTGATTAGCTTTCCAAACATAACTTAGCCTTCTTTAAATTTATCTGTTTCAAGCTCTGCCATTTTTAATCTTGTCTCATTTTATGCTTTCCACTCGGAGCATCAACTAAATCTAAAATAAGTATCACCTAAATAACTTTAACAAAAAATAAGAAGAATAGGTCTATTTACCTGAATAAATGAATGCATTTCTTTCTTTCCTTTTATTACTGATACACTATCAGCCTTGTCCCAGCCTCCTACTGCACAGGTCAAAACAGTCGGAGAAAAATCACACGCCGAGAAGATTGTTAGCAATATAAATTCATAGTCACTGACCTCAGCTGGACCTCAATACTTGTTGAAATTTTTATTATTACATTTGTTTTGTCTAGTTTTTATGGGCAAATTTTCTGTTCTCCACACTCTTCTACCTGCACGACTCTCAGCAGATGACTTTGCCTCCTATTTCACTCAACTGCACTGCTTCACCATTCTTCAATTCACACAACTGATGCAAAATTTGGCATATTCCAAGTTTTCCTAATTGAGTGATGGTAACTTCATAACATGTTGTTTCTACTTCATAGAAAAAATAAAGTCTGTCAGAAGCAACCACTCCAAATTCCTGCCACCAAGTCTTCAATTCTACTTGTATCCGCACTTATTTATTTGTAGTATTTGCAAGTAGTATTTTTCAATAGACCCTAATTTTCTCTCAATAATATCTTTAGGGAATATCCATGTTGGAGGATGTCCATGTCTGGGTGTGTGCATGTCTCATATTGGTTGCATCTAACTGCTGCATTGTGTACAGTGGTGTATATCCATCACAGTTTTATTCCCCCAGTGCTGGATTTCGGAGTAGCCTCCAACTTCCCTCTACCATAAACAACTCTGTGACGAATTTCCTCAAACATCTATGTATGTGAGAATTGCTGAAGTTGACGTATTTAAGAAGCAGGATTTTTACCTACACCTACTTTGAGTACAACTATTTATAAATAGAATGGCTTAAGTTCCTTTATATTCTCAACTACAGTGGTTCACCATTCTTCAGTTCACACAACTGATATAAATTTGGCATATTCTAGGTTTTCCTAATGGAGTGATGGTAACTTCAAACATGTTTTTATTTTTTTATTCCAGTTTTATTGAGATATAATTGACATATAGCCCTGTATGAGTTCAAGATGAACAGAATAATGATCTGATTTACATACAAAATGAAATGATTATCACAAAAAGTATAGTGAACATCCCTCATCTCATATAGATACAAAATACAAAAAAGAAATAATTTTTTTTGTGTGTGATGTGAACTCAGGATTTACTCTCTTAACAACTTTCATGTAAACATACAGCAACTTTAATATATAACATACAGCAATGTTAATTTATTATGTTGTATATTACACTCCTAGTACTTATTTGTCTCATAACTGGAAGTGTGTACCTTTTGACTGCCTTCATCCAAATCATACTCCCCCACCCCTAACCTCTGGTTGTAACCACATATCTGATTTCTCTATGAGTTTGTTTGTTTGTTTTTGAAGTATACTTGACCTGCAACTTTATGTTAGTTCCTGTTACCACTACATAGTGATTTGGTGCTTCTGTGCATTTCAAAATGATCATCACAATAAGTGTAGTTATATCACCATACAAAGATATTTCATAGATATTGATTATATTTCCCTGTACATTTTGTACCCATAACATTTATTTTGCAAATGAAGTTTGTACATCTTAATCTCCCTCACTTATTTCTTTCTTCCCTCTACCATCCTCCCCTCTGGCAACAACTTATTTGTTCTCTGTATTTATAACTATTTCTGTTTTTATATGTATGTTCATTGTTTTGTTTTTTAGATTCCACATATAAGTGGAATCATACAGGATTTGTCTTCCTCTGTCTGACTTATTTCACTTAGCATAATACACTCTAGTTCCATGCATGTTGTTGCAAATGCCAAAATTTCATTCTTTTTGATGACTAAGTAGTATTCCATTGGATACCCTTCTTTATCCATTGTTCTGTTGATGGGCGTTTAGGTTGCTTCCATATCTTGCCTATTGTAAACAATGCTTTAATGAGCATAAAGGAGCATATATCTGAGTGTGTTGTTTTCCTTGGATAAATACCCAGGAATGGAATTGCTGGATCATGTGGTAGTTGTATTTTTCATTTTTTAAGAAATCTCCATTTTGTTTTTCATAGTAGCTGCACCAGTTTACATTCCCAACAATAGTGTATGAAGGTTTCTTTTCTCTACATCCTTGCCAAAACTTATTATTTGTTATCTTTGATAATAGGTATTCTGACGAGTATGTAGTTATATCTCATTGTGGTTTTGACTTGCATTATTCTGTTGGCTAGTGATGTTGAGAATCTTTTCATGTGCCTGTTGGCCACTTATATGTTTCCTTAGAAAAATATACATTCATATCCTATACTCATTTTTAACTGGGTCACTTTATTTATGTTGATTTGTATGAGTTCTTTGTATATGTTTTATATTAACCCATTGTCAGATATATCATTGGCAAATATCTTTCTCACTCAGTCGGTGGCCTTTTAATTTTATTGATAGTTTCCTTCATTGTGCAAAAGATTTTTAGTTTGATGTTGTCCCATTTTTTAAAAAAAATTTACTTTTGTTTCCCTTGCCTGAGGAGACATATCCAAAATATATGACTAAGACTGATATTGAAGAGAGTACTGCCTACATTTTCTTCTAGACATTTTTTTATTTCCATTTGCATGGAATACATCTTTCCATCCCCTCACTTTCAGTCTGTGTGTCTTTAAATCTGAAGTGAGTCTCTTGTAGTCAGTGTATATATGGATCTTTTTTTTTTTTTATCCATTCAGTCACTCTAAGTCTTTAGATTGGAGTATTTAGTCCATTTGCATTTAAAGTAATTATTGACAAATATGTACTTATTGCCACTTTGTTAATTGTTTTGGTGTTGTTTTTCTAGTGCTTCCCCCCACCCCCGTTCTTCTTTTGTTTTATTCCCTTGTGATATTTAGTGTCACGTTTGGATTCCATTTATTTTTCCTGTGTGTTTTGCTCCTATAAATGGATTTTTATTTTTGTAAGACATTATTTTTGTTTATTTTATTGACATAATTGAAAATCAGTGAAACCCACTGACCCTGTTTACACTAGGATTAGTTTTGACAAAGGAAAAACCTGTATCACCCACATCCCTATCAATATATATTTTCTTGATCCCAGAAGTCTTCCTTTTGCTCATTATCAGTTAATGCCCACGTTTGCTGACATAAGCATTTCTGATTTCTGTCTCCATGTGTTTGTCTGTTCTTGATCTTTACAAAGGGAATTATGTAGTTATGTATAATTATGTATCTAACTTCTTTTACTCAGTTTAATATTCTTGATATTATCCACATAATTCTGCATAGTATTCCATTGTATAAATAGAATAGATTGTGTATTTGTTTTCCTGTTGATGGAATTGTGGCATGTATCCGATTTTTGCTAGTATGAGTAAAGTTACCTTGAACATTCTTGGATAAGGCTTACTGTGAACATATTTTCATTAAAAAAATAATATCTATAGGAGTTTGGGATTAACGTATATATATATAAAAATATAAATATAATAGATAAAATAGATAATCAACAAGGACCTACTGTATAGCACAGGGAACTCTACTTAATATTCTGTAATAACCTATATGGGAAAAGAATATGTAATAAAATAGATATATGTATATGTATAACTGAATCACTTTGCTGTATACCTGAAAATAACATAGCATTGTTAATTAACTATATGCTACCATAAAATAATTTTTTTAAAATAATAAAAAAATAATAATTTAAAAATAATAAAAAATAATAATGTCTAGATTGGAATTGCTGAATTAGAGGGTAAGTGAATCTTTAAGTTTATGAGAATTGCCCAAGTGTTTAAAAAAAAATGTTTGGACCTGTTTACTCCAATCAGTAAGAAAGTTTACGTGGTTCCACACCTTCATCAACATTTGTTATTGTCAGATTTTTTTTTTAATTAAGTCTCTTTTCTTTCCTATTTTAGATGTTAAAAGTCATACAGTTGCCTCTGAGGATTGCTAGGGCAATATCCTACAAATATCAGAATGATGTGTTTTTAATATTATTCAATTAAAATGCATTTTTTTAAGTTTTCTTTTAATTTTTTCTTTGACACTGTTATAGAGATGTGTTGTGTCTCATTTTCAAGTATTTGAAGATTTGCTAAATATCTTGATGTTAATTATTTCTACTAGTACACCTTTGTGTTTCAGGAAACATGCTTCACATAATATCATGAAATTTATAGAGACATTGTTTTTTTTCATTCTTAGTGAATATTTCATATGCATTTGAGAGGAATCCACTCTGTTTTTGTGGAATGGGGTTTTCTATACATATATATTACATCACCATGGTCATTTGTGTTGTTCAAATTACCTACACCATTTCAGATTTGTTTGTCTACTTTTTCTTTCAGTTATTGACAAGGCATTGTTAAAGTCTGCAACTGTCTATGGATGTGTTTGTTCTTCCTTTAATTATGTCTTTTTTCCTTTATCTGGGATCTATATGATTGCATACATATATATTTCACACTGTAAGTATTTTTGATAATATTAAACTGTTTTGTCAACATGAATGGGCCTTATGCATGTTCGGTACTATTGTGTTTGTTTGAAATCTACTTTTTCTGACATTAGTAGAGTCACTTCAGCTTTTTTTATGTTTGATGTTCACATGGAAAAACATTTTCCTTTTTAGATTTTCAATATCTATGGCTTTATGTTGAAAATGTTTCATTGTATATTTGTGTATTTGCTTGTTTGGTTTCATTATCAGCATATTTACTTCAAAAGACAAAATAATTATGTATTTTCCTACAAAGAAATCTCCCAATGTATTATTGCCAGCTAGGCAAAATGTTTGTATTCTTTCCTTTAAGTAAATGTTTATATTATTGAGGTATTTATTGGGATTAGATTTAGATGAGAAATAATTTCCTGGGTATTAGCTTTTTAGCTTCTCTGAAGCTAAGGCTATATTTCTCTCTGTGCTATATGATTTTCTAAGACATTCTTAGGAGCTTATAATTATTTTATTACTTTATTACAAATTATACCTGAACTCTACCATTTTACATATTTAATTCTAGGTGTACTCTATTTTCTTATCAGACTTTTAAAACTGCAATTAGTCTCATCTCCATTACTCTCCAAATGTCTAGACTTCTTTCTCCCATTTTTTCCCTTCAAGACAAGTCTAAAATATTAATTCAGTAGCTTGGCTACTAAAAACATCATTAATTTTATTTCAGTCCTAATTTATAGCAAGCTATTATCCCTCCTGTCTCATTCCTTTCTGCTACATTTTTTGCTTGTATCTTTTATTTTATGCTCTCACTTATTTTCACTTGCTATCAAGCTTTTACCAATAAATGTGTGTGAATGTATATGTGTATATCTGTGGCATCTTTTCACTTTTATTTTGTACCAAGCAATTAAAGTTTTTTGACCTTTTACATCTTTATGTCTTCTTTGTGTGTCCTTTCTATATTAAAGATTATTGTATTTCCTGTGTGAAATTTAATACAAATTCCATTAGTAAACATTCCTCTAAAATTATCTTATAAAAGGTATCCACTCAGGAAGATACTTTCTCCCTTTTCCTTTTTGTTTTTCCCCAAACACTGTAACACAATTATAAAGTTTATTTTTAAACAGATGGGGCTTAGAAGTTAAAGTTAGATGAATGGTGATGGCAGTGAAAATATAGTGAGAAGAAAACTGGCAAATTATTATATCAGAAACCAGATTTCCTTTTCTATTAAGTATATGTTATTGTTACACACTTGGGCAAAAAGTATTCTTCAAAATTTTTGCAAACCAGGAAATATCATATTTATATACAAGTGAGCAAAAAGAGTGAAAATAAAAAGGGAAATTGCAGAAAAATAAAGATGTGGAGTAAAATCATGATTTGGAAGTGCCATCCTAAACAGGAGCATTTATGATTGAAAAATCTATCAAATATCTAAGAGTATTAAATAATATATTTTGTTTTATTCAGGAAAAATAATCTTGTTGTTTAAATGGGATTTCTGCAGATTTTATTCATCTACTTTGTGTGGTGTTTTTGTTACCTTCTGTAGTAAAAAAAAAAAAATCTCTTCCATAAGAATTTTTCAATTGAAAACCGGAAATTGAATATTCAAACCAAGCAAATACAAACACTGTGGAATTGGGTGGCGAATATTCAGGAAGAAATGTCCCTTTTAGCCAAGACCAAGTTTTGGAAACAAATTGACTACACTAACTGTGTTTTAATAAAAATCATTTCACTGCCTCAATATGCATGGCAAACGGCTGCAAGTGTCAGGTTCAGATAAGCTGAAAGCAAGATGGCTGAAAGGTATATTTTGTAATCAACTTCCTGAATTATCTTTGACTCCTGGTATGGCTTCACATGTGATGTAATTATGAAGCATAACATGCCAATATTTTCATAACAAAAAATAAAAATTGGTCTTTTAATTCTTTGGAAATGGTTCATGATATTATCCTTGTCCTGTTACTTCAATGAATTTTAGATATACTCTTCCCCTTAAACTTTGTCTTCTGACTAAAAAGTGCCAGACACCAAATTTTGATGACATCACTTTCATTCTGTATTCCATTATGCACATTTCACAAGTTCTGAAATTTATGTATTTCAGTAGCTAATATATTTTTTTTCTGAGGCCATAGTTGGGTAAAGTCTTTTAAAAATGAATTTTATCTAGAGCATGGCCAAAGGGGTTTACTTTTTTAACGTAGAGAGTTAAAGACATGTGGATTAAAAATAACATGCCTACTTGTGTATATTAAAAGTAGGATGGGAAATATGGTTTAGATTATATTTTCTTTCCTGCTCTATACTTCAAAAAGTTTTAGGGGCTTCACTTTTATATTAATCATCCTTTGCTCTTAATGCCCAAATCCCATCCTATCCTTCCTCCTTCTGATCTTTCTTTCTTTCTTTCCTTTGTTCTTTCTTTCTCTTTTCTTTCTCCTTTCTCTCTCTCTCTATTTTCTTTCTTTCTTTTTCTTCCTTTATGACCTTTTTTGACCTAGAAAAGGCATGATATAGAATCTATATTTTCTAAGCTGTAGTTAGCGTTAAAATTTTGTGCATGAAAAGATAATTTTGGGAAATAGATATAAAGGCTCAGATGTAGAAAAGAGCTTGTCTACTTCAGGAAACTAAAAGAAGACTAATAGAGAAATGAGCATTCTAACTGATGAAATGTTATACATGTGGATTTTGATATTGTCGAAAATAAGAGTTTGAGATGAGAAGAAAGATTACAAAGTATTTAAATTCTTCAGTGATTGCAAAGAGAATGACTAAGAGGTAAGTAGGTGAATGTATTTAAGAGAGGTGAGAATGTTTGAACCTTGTGTAATATACATGAAAGAGAAATTTTGTTGTTACTTTTTTGTTGTTGTTTTTGTTGCTATATTTTAGGACAGAAAAGGTCCAGCAGCAGCAACAATTGCAAGCAAAGAGGTATCAGTTTACCCTCCAAGTACTGGTATTCAAAACAACAAAAATAGTTTCAGATCAATGAGGCTATAGGGGAAGTTATTGTGCAATTGATAGCTGGTTTTTCAGAACAATAGTAAATTGTGCAAATATAGGCAAGGTTGTTGTTTTTAAGTAGTAAGAGGTATGGAGAGAGCAGGAAGGGAAGGAGGATTGGATTAGGTTAGGAAATATATATAAATGATATTTTAGGTTGAATTGGAATGATGGACCTTCTGTCAGGAATTGTGGTCAGCAGAACTCTGAGGCGAGATGGATTCTAATAGTCTGAGATGAGACAGGATAACGAGACCTATTGCTATGTTCCTGAACACATCTTCTTAGCTATAGCAGCATACTATGTATCGAAGCTTCAAGCTGCACATGGTGCTTGTACACAAAAGATAACTTCTTATTTTTTCCTGCTTCTGAACTGGTTATTCCAGTGAAGGTGAAACAATGACAAGTGTATTTGTAGCAATAAATAAATAATAGAAACCAAAAGGCCCAAAACAGTGAATTACATATGATGCATATTCACAAATTAAAACAGGCAGCGTATTAGTTTGGTAAGGCTGCCAAAAAAAAATATTACCACTGACTGGCTTGCTTAAACAACAGAGATTTCTTTTCTCACAGTTGTTCATGCTGGATGCCTGAGATGAAGGTATCAGAAAGATTGGTTTCTTCTGAGGCCTCCCTCCTTGGCTTGCAGATGTGTCTTCACATGGTCATCCCTTTGCATGCACATGTAACTCATGTTTCTATCTATGTGTCCAAATCTTCTGTTTTTACAAGGACACAAGTCCTATTGGACTAGGGTCCACCTCAAAGACCTCATTTTAACCTAATCATCTGTTCAAAGACAACCACCCATCTCCAAATATGGCCACACTATGAGGCACTGGGGTTTAGAATATATCAATGAACATATGTATTTGGGAGGGAACACAATTCAGCCCATAAAAAGCAGGTAAGATTAATATGCTTTTACTTTAAGGGTCCATCTATGTACCTTTACAGCAGAGGATTATCTATCCTAACACCTACTCATAAGGTTGGTAATGTGCAGCAAGGATAGAGTACAATATACCTAAAGAGAGCACTATTATTGGAGTTTATTCTTTGCCTCTTGGCACTTCATGAAAATGCAGAACTAAGGATAAATAATTTGCTGAACAGACATAGTATGTGGTTTTCATTCAGTGCAACCTAGATAAATTGTAAACCACTTCCAAGTGTGTATAAGTAAACATAAATTAGATTATGCGTTACAACACAATTTACCATGGTTTTAAAACTATAGTAAAATTCCAGATCTGCTACTAATTCCTTACATGACATTAGACACCTCATCCAGATATTATAAACTTTCTTCTACTCTCTTCAAAGTGAGAGATATGGATATATGCTACCTAGGGATTCTTTCGATTCTAAAAGTTTCTGTATTTTTTCAAATATTAAATAAGACTAGCATAAAAATGAAGTAAGCTGTGAAGAAATGTAACAATATGACAAAGATATTATTATCCTCACTTTATAAACATAAATACTTTTTTTAACATCTTTATTGGAGTATAATTGCTTTACAATGGTGTGTTAATTTCTGCTTTATAACAAAGTGAATCAGTTATACATATACATATGTTCCCATATCTCTTCCCTCTTGCGTCTCCCTCCCTCCCACCCTCCTTATCCCATCCCTCTAGGTGGTCACAAAGCACCGAGCTGACCTCCCTCTACTATGTGGCTGCTTCCCACTAGCTATCTATTTTACATTTGGTAGTGTATATATGTCCATACCACTCTCTTGCTTTGTCACAGCTTACCCTTCCCCCTCCCCATATCCTCAAGTCCATTCTCTAGTAGGTCTGTGTCTTTATTCCCGTCTTACTCCTAGGTTCTTCATGACCTTTTTAAAAATGTTTTCCCCTTAGATTCCATATATATGTGTTAGCATATGGTATTTGTTTTTCTCTTTCTGACTTACTTCACTCTGTATGACAGAATCTATGTCCATCCACCTCACTACAAATAACTCAATTTCTTTTCTTTTTATGGCTGAGTACATAAATACTTTTTACTTTCTTATAATTCAATGTTGTGTTTACATTTTTTGGGAGGGAAAGGACTGACATTAAGCCTAGCTTCAACTCTATATAAATCTTTTAATACTACTTCCCATTTCCAGTTAAATCCTGTTTTCAACAACATTACTCTGGTTGCTTGAGAGGTGCATCACAAACTTCAAATTTTCTGTGTGTTACAAGGTGGAAGAAGAGTTTTAAATATTCTTTTGTAATTAGGTCTACTTACCATGTGATCTTCTTATAAACCACCCCCCCACAGCTCCCCTGCTAAACTTCTAGCATGATACTTAAAAAACAGTGTCCATACACTCAGGAAAGGGGCAAAACAAAGGTAAAACAAACAAACAAAAAATAGAATAACTATATAAAAATCTAACTAGATCTCATCATAATCTGTGAAAAATACCTTCCATCTCAAAAGTTATTTTCTTTAAACTTACAAATGTTAAATTCACCCACTTATTATTTCTTTGAAGTTCACATATACATTCACTTATTTTGAACATAAGGGTCAAAATAAATGTTCTGATTTGGGAATATAGAACCCTTGTAGCTCACATAGGTAGTCAATGTTAAAGTCTTTCAATACTAAAACAAAAAAAAATCATAAGAACGATAGGTTTTCTTATTATTCACTAATCCATTTGTTCAAATCATACTTTCTTTTTTTTTTGATACTTCTTGGAAGACTTCCTGCTTGCATATTCTTTGATAGTTCACTGTCTGTAACTTAGAACTCCTTGCCTTTTTATTCTTCTTCAGGAAGTCGCAATGTGGATATAATTTTTTTTAATTCTATTTTACTGCTCAATTAAAACATATCATCCCCTTTTAGGTACAAAGGAATTGTATGTAGGTTGTATACAAGAATACAGAGTTTATTTATTTATTTTTTAATTTCCTTTCTTTGTTATAGTCTACAAAGACCCTGCATTTTCCTAATCCTCATCACTCACAATTTATGTAACAAATCAGCTTTTCTTGACCCAAGATGGAAGTGTTGGCAGATATATAAACTATACTCACTAGGTTTTCTATGGTATTTATTTGTCTCAAAGGTATTAATTGCCTATCTTATTACTCCCCTTTTGTTCTATCATTGACAGCTCTTAAATCAGATTGTTCTATTTACCAAATAATTTTTCATATATACATCTTTCTTCTTTTGTTTTTAAAATTTTTTTCTAGTTCTAGGGTGTTCTGCATGTAGTATTTTTCCTACTTTCTTTTCTCTGGACCTTTTTCTCTATTTCATTTTTTTTAAACAAATGTTTAAATTAAGAGACAAATATACCACAATCCTCATTGTTAATTTAAGAGAAGCTTAAGATAAATTAATGATGCACTGATTATGAGATTTGGGTCATAGGTACTGTCACATTATTTATGGTATACACCAATGTAATCAATTTCTCAAGATACTGATGAATTTTAAAAATCTCACTGAGATCACCCTCAGTATTTTTTGTCCATCCCCTCCAGTGCTCATAATTATATTTTCTCATAGCCACGTTGAAGGTTAATAAACATTTGCTTACAATTCAGTGCAATTTTTAATTATGATTTTTAGGACAGTGTTTCCTTTGTTTTTCATTTTCAATTAAGTGTGTGCCATTCGTGTATATTAACTGTTAATAATTGTGGAGAAATACCTGGCTTATCCAACCAGAGTCTGTTAAAATTCCATACTAAGTTCCAGCACACTTATCTGAAATTGAGGATGAGGATGTGAACTGAGATCTCTACATGAGTGTTAAGATACAACTATATCTTTATCTACATATGTTCTGGATTCTATTATTGATTAAAAATATTTCTTTCCTTTTTCTCCTGGGCCCTTTCCTGCAGCAGAATTATACTGATATAAGGCTTAACAATGCAACCTGCTTTGTTAATTGGAATGTGTGTGCCATTGGCTATTGGGAGTATGTGTCATTTCCAAGTACATTATGTTGAGTGATCAGGGATTTTTGCTTCTTTGTTTGTTTGTTTTGGTTTCATTCTTGGACACAAGATGCACGTGCTTGATCAAGAAAGGAGCTTCTCCATGTTATAGCTTGGTTTCATTTGCATCAATTACTGATAAATGTAAAAGTAACAGAAAACAGAAACATTGCAGAAAACAAAGTTGATTATATAGTTTGCCTGTTCATTTTCCCCAAAGTTGCTTAAAACTGTTAGGTTTGGATGTGTTGGCATTTATGTGAATTAAATGAAATATAATATATGAATTAACATAATTATTATTGAAAAATTATTAAAATAGTAAAAACAAGTAGTTCATTTGTGTTTATTAAGTAAACTCAGTTGCCTTTTCATTGGATTTTACTTTAACCTAGAGTTTTAATAATTAATTGAGATAATTTTATTTAAAAAATAGTGCTTGCTACATGTTTTTTTATATTTATTTTTAAATTTAATTCCAGGCAATCTCTTACTGGGAAACATAGACAGATAATGTTCTTGTGCTTTTTCAACTCAGGAGAATAAGCCAGGGTTACAGGTGTTGCTTTGTCACCATACACAACCCACAGGACTCTGCAGTGAACAAATAGCCCTTTTGTGTGAATCCAGAATAGTTTTCCCTTCCTGCACACAAATCCCACTACATTTGTTCAGCAAACTCTGCTGCAGCTTAAACAAAAATTGTATTGATGAATTGCAAGTCTTGTTTCACATTCTGTTATTCCTGACAGCAAATTCCTTTTTTGCAGAAGCAAAACCAAAAACCATTTTTAGTTCTGCGTCTTGTTTCATGAAGTCTTCCTTATAAACACAAGCTACAAAACATTGTCAAATTTTCCTTTAAATTATAGAGTTTTTCATATTTAAATATAATCTACGATATATTTTTTGAATGTCAAATGGTATTTTTAAATGTATCTAAATCTTGTGGAAGACAGAGACAAAAAGAAAACTAATGAGAGAATCACATTCACTGATATTGGCAAATCGGAGTGCTTCTTGTTTAAAGGATGATTCATGGAATGTATTGAGGTCGCTTTCCTTTAGAAGAAAGTGCATTCTTAAAACATAAGCGATACATAATACAAAGTAGCTTCACTATTTTTAGTATATTTAATAAATAAAAATAAATCTCTTGTCCATTTTGAAAAGATTTTTTCTGAATTGTTTACATTGCTCTCTTCTGAATTTTGTATTTCCATTGAACTAAAAAGTTAGCACTACTCCTGCCAAATAATTTAGCTTAGGAAATTTCTAGCATCTAATATTATATAGAATTTTTAACCTAAATATCATCATGAGTTTTCTTTCTCAAAAGACATCAATATAAAATTTGAATTGAAAAACTTGGAATATGTGTCACCTCTGATACAGTAATACAATCAGTGGTATTAAATATAATTTCATCTAATAATGGTAAATTACTTAATAATATTTCCCAATATTGATTATCTAACATATACTTGAGTATCTTTAATGGTACAACTCCAAAGTGGTATATTTATCTTTAGGCTACTATGATGAATTAAGTTATTTCTGAATGAAAGCATATATCTCAATGATTTATTCACATTGGTTCTAATGATGTCTATCCTTCAATATCATACACAAAATGAGGAATTTTCCATCTGAAAATCCTTTCAGTGGTTTTGAACACATAGGATATCTTCCATAGGCTTTTCTTTCTCATGATTAAACATGCCTTGATTTTTCAAACAAATTCATTATGAATTGTTTTGAGTACTGTCACATTAAATTACAACCTATTGAACGTTTGCTTGCGGTAGGCCTCTCTAAAAGGTTGCCCTTCAGGTTTGCAACAGAAATCAAAATGTGGTACAACCAGTGTTGAATAGATTTAATATGTATCCATTTGGTATAAAAAGGACGTTTCTGCCACTAAAGCAGCCTATAATTCCATAGAATCCTTGGATAGCTATGTCAAACTGTGACAAACATTTAGCTCATTATTTTCAGCATTGTCATTTTAGATGTGGATTCTCTGGTACAACACACCTGTGATAGTATTCATTTGATGAACATACCTGCAGGACCAGAGGTTTTCTTCCTTAGTGGCTGTTACCCTCTTGGTTTTTTAGTCCTTCCTTCATACTGTAACCCAGAGAAGTTCTGCCTTTTGCAGCTCTCTCATCTCTGTTACACTATCATTTTTACTCGATGTTTGTTCATATGGTGGTGGGGGCAGAAAAGTGGGGCATTCTCTAATGTTCTGATTAAGCCTCAGTTTCAGACAGGCATTTTGTCCCTCGGTCTTGGGGGTGTGGGGACTATTACCTGAGCAAGTTTTCTTCTAAATGATAGTTCTGGACCCAGCATATATTATTGTTCAGAGTTATTATCTCTTTTTGTTACTTTTACCCCTGTTCTCTTTCCCCAATGTGCAATGTATTTGCACCAGTGCTCCAAGGGAAAGATTTTTGTTGTTCTTCCCTCTACAGATTAAACATTTTGTTTGAAGAATGAGGGGATGGGATGGTCTGTGTAGAACTTCAGCAATACCTGCTATTTCCCTGTCCCAGCCAGCATCACCATAAAGGCATTCTTAGGATTATCTCCACTTCTATCTGCCAATTCCTTATGGGGTTAAAAGAGGAAAAGCCTGCAAATAGGTGTGAATCCCCCTACAAGAGCAGACTCCACAGATTTCAAGTTCTCACATAATTCACACTTAGGTTTAGAAATTGATTAAATTTTTTCAGCTGTGTTTTTTAACTGGCTTATATGGCACATAGTAGTATGTACCCCAGGTGAGCAAATATTTATGTCCTGTTTTTACCTGCAGGTGTCTATCACTCCTTATATTTTAAGTTTATATGGTTTGCCTGAAACCTCCCTGGTATGTTAGAAAAAAAATAAGTTTGTAATTTTTCCATCTTTCTCCTTATTTTAAGGATGAGAGCAAACCTCTTTCCAGCTTACAACATCTCTGAGGTGAAATTCAGAGATGTGTTATTAGGGTGTTTTCTTATGATTTTTATAATTCTGGATTAGTTTGCCCCCATTTAATTAATAACTTATGCCATACACTAATCAGCTTTAGATATTTCTTTTACAGTTCATGCACCACTTGCAATTTATTAATTTTTTTGTAAGGTCCTCTTAGGTTGAGACAATTTTAAACCAAAACACAAAATGAGTATGTAGAAGGAGGGGTGAAAGCCTAGAACCCACCTAATACTGACTTCCCAGATATCTGAGAGTGGGTTGGCAATATTATTAAGTGCCTGTGGGAAGGGGGATTCTTCCATTCTCAGCCCAGACTCAACCACACCCTATTTGCCATATTCTCTCCTTAAAGAAATGACCATGAATCAAGTAAAACTTTCAGAAGTTGTATCTTGAGAACTTTATTTTTTCCTGAAAAGGTGAATCAATTGTTATTTTGTTACCCTTTGGTTTGGGGAGTGTCATTAGCTTAGGACCTAACTAGTTAGATTTCCCCTTTCATTATCTTCTCCACACTTCTCCTGGGTTCATACTGTTTGATTATCACTCCTGATCTGAGCATTTGTATTTTCTTATTCTGAACTGATGATGAATGGGACAAACCTGGGAATAGGAAGGACACTGCTAGAAAACTCAGCCCATGGCAACTGTCTTGCTTTCTTCCCAGATTTCTTTACAGCAAATCCCACCTTTCCAACCACCACACACACACACACACACACACACACACACACACACACACACACAGCCTAATCCCAAGTCTACTTTTTAATTTTCTATGATAAGTGTGGTTTAATACTCTTCCTGGTGGAGTTGTGGGCAGAGGATCATCAACCCCATGCTAATATGCCATCTTGTCTAAATTAAGAATAGTTCTGGGGTTACCTTCCCTTTCTAGTGGCTAGGCATGATTGACATTTCTTTAATCAATTTGAATGTTTCTGGGGAAACTTTCCTTTCTTTGCTAATAAGTCTCCACATGAAAACCAGTAACATGGTTTTTAAACAATCTATATGAATTTTAAATTCCATGAAGTCATTCAGAATGCTTTTGTGTCACAATCACTAAATGCACAGACTGTGAGTTAACCAGAAGTAGACTTTGGCATAGCAGATCAAAATCATGACAGGACTTCGAGGGAGCTCAGAGACCTATGGGTAGGATACTTAACACAGTGTTAATACTTGTGGTGTAAGTAGGCAACTATAAAAGCATTTTCCTATATGCTAATTTTTTAAGGTGTTATAATTGCCTAAAAATAGGAAACAAGTTTGTATTAGAGTCTTAAGTCATATTTCTTTCTGGTAAAGTCAGTACTACAATTTTCCTTATTTTCCAGAGTCTGTAAATATTATTTGTCATTTTAAATGATAATTTATTTTACTACTTTTCCAAAGGGGCTATGGAGAAAATATATATATTTGGATCTAAAACACTTTTATTATTAATTATGTGGCATATTTCCACATATGCTTCATAGTTAAGATAAAATTATGAATAATGTTAAATTTTTACACATTTTAAAGAAGGTTGAAGTAGAATTTTTTTTTTTTTTGGCTAATAAAATAAGCATATGGTTTTAACAGTTTTCTCACTAGACTGTACGCTCTCTGCTTTGCCTGATATTGTCACTATTCTATCTCTGTTTCCAGGTTTATAGTAGACACTCAATAAATAATAGTTAAATAAATGTAATGTTGGTAACAAGTTAAGGCTGCTGTCATCTACATACTTCATTTTCAAAGGTGTACCCTCATATGAATCTATTTATTTTACTTCAGGTTATGGTACTGTTTTTTGTTACCTACCTTGAAAATAACTATTCAAAGCTCTTTCATTACATTTTATTTTTATTTGTTTAAGCACATGGTAAAATAATTACATAGAAATGAAGTTGCTGGAATATCACACTTAGAGTAAG
Organism: Lagenorhynchus albirostris; assembly: GCF_949774975.1. Lineage (NCBI taxonomy): Eukaryota > Metazoa > Chordata > Mammalia > Artiodactyla > Delphinidae > Lagenorhynchus > Lagenorhynchus albirostris. The sequence continues at coordinate 29,745,800 of NC_083112.1, forward strand.
AACTATACAATATAATTAATTTTATTTTAGCTTAATTTTATTCTAATGTAAAAACAGAATTTAAACAAATATTTTTGAGTTGATTTTTATATAACAAATCAATTTCCATTCTCACTTGGTAGTTTATAGCAACAATGTTTTGCTGATATAACTTTTGTTAGAATAAGCAATATAAATATTTGGAAAAGATGACCTACACATTAAAATTCTACTTAACAAAGATGTCTATTTGGTTTTACATTAATATATAATAATGTTTGTTATGTTATCAACACAATAATAGATATTCTTCAAAATGTTATGTGTGTTTCAAAATATTGTTAACTTTTACCTGGAGAGATGCTATGTCTTCTATGTCTGCCAACAAATGTATTTTTAAATAACTTCTTTGGGTGGCTCTGGGTGGATGGAGCTCAGCTGGTCCTCCTGAAGTTCCAGGGTTCAGCTTTTATCTTAGTGTAATAGGTAAAAACTCTATGGAATCCTATTAACTTTAATTAAATTATAGTACTCATTCAGATACTGAAGTATAAGATTTATTTAAGTCAGGGATCTTTGATTAGAAAATCAGAGAGAAAATTTAATCTATTATAAGCAACTCATAGCTAACTTAGCTTAATAAAATCAGGTTGAAGAGATTCATCATTTTTAATGTAAGAAAACCCAAGCACAAAAAATACAGAAAAACTCAGTCAGTCTTGTTTTAATTTTACCCCTTCTTTCTGCTTTGGTGTAGTTCTGCTTCGGTCTGGAGCACCAAAGAGTTATGATCACTGCCTGGCTCTCCCTGAGTAGAAGAAAAAGTAAACTAGAAATTGTGGGGCCTGGGGCAGGCCCTTTTCTAAATACAGTATAAATTCTTACTCCAGTTGGTTATCTAAGGAGTAGCTGATATAAAATAGTGTTTCTCAAAATATTATAATTAGGATTTATTTTTGTTCTTTGTCTTATTTCTATGAAAAAAATATTATTTTTAAGGATACTTAACCAACCTTAGTCTGAGACAAACTACATATTATGTATTATTACATATTACCTATTATTAAATGGCCTATAGTATCACTCCAAGAAAGAAAACAAATCACCATTAATAGGTTTTATTAAAAAACAAAATTTTTTCAAGAAATCAGCATTAGATTCAAGGTAGATAACCTTACTGTTGTGCTTTCAAAATTGTGTTCCCAAAAGAAAACCCTTATTTGTTAGGAAAATAATAAGCCAATATGTTTAAGTCCAATTGTCCTTATGACATTTAACACTTAAATATTATAATATTTCTGGAATTCCCTCACGTTCCGGTGGTTAGGATTTGGTGCTCTCACTGTCAGCGTCCAGGGTTCAATCCCTGGTTGGGGAACTAAGATCCTGCAAGCCATGTGGTTTGGCCAAATAAATTATAATATGTCTAAAAAGAAAAAATATGTATCAAAAATATTTTAATCTTTCCTGAATTTTCCCCTTTTCAATAGAAATAATAAACTGGCTGCTCCAAATAAAGGGTAGTTCTCAAGATAAATAATGGGGCTTTTTAAAAGAGAACTATGCCTGGCACCTGAATCCACAGCTACTGATTTTGTGCTTATTAGGTGGACCTAGAACAAGGAGGTTTTAAAACTTCCATGGCTTATCCCTTGTACATCCAGGATTGAAAATTGCAGTTGAAGAAGATGTGTCCTCACAAAAGAGAACATTCCTGTTCTTCTATTTATTCCCTCTCCCTCTCCAAATTTTTCTTCCACAGTCTTTCTCTTTGACTTGTCCAGAGAATACAGAGGTGCCTGGAAAGTTATCAAAAACATCAAAAAGTTATATCATGCCAATCTTGGTAAAGAGATTTCCAGAAGAACATATGAGTGGCTTTGAGTATTGCCACACTAAATACAGGTGAATGTAATTGCTATTGAAACATTTATAGGGTACCATAATTCAAGGTACTTCCAGATAACTCATTGTCTAACTCACCCACCTCATAAGTTAGCATCTCATGTCTTACCTTGGCTCCTCAATATTATCTCATTTTCTGTCTTAAGAGCAGTTGTGAAACAAACTTTAGGCATAAGTAATCTATCCCTTTGTATGAAATGGATCAACATTGAAGAAAAATTACTGAAAGAAGTACATTAATATTTTCAGAAGATTAACACATTCCACTTTACTCTGAAAAATGGTAGAAATTATAGCTTCTTACTCATTGGTCATTTCTGCTTGACACATCACCATATACAATCAAAATTAAATATATTATATTTAGTTCTAACATGAGGTTCTCTCCTCACAATAAATGACTCCATTTTTAAACCTATTTTCAAAGCTAAAACCCTGGAAATCATCAGTTATTTCTTTTTTTGTCCTTATTGACACTATTCAAACACCAAGTACTGACATTTTCATTTCCTAAGCATCTAGCAAATTCATATCTACTCATCTGTCTAGTAAGGACAATGATCAGATCATCTCTTGCCTGAATTAGTACAACAGACTGTTAAATGGGTTTATTCAATTTGAACACTGTAGTGAGATCGTAATTTAAATAATTTCTGCACAGCTGTATTTCCTTCTTTGGATTCCCATTGTCTTAAGAATAAGGCTGCCTGCCTTATGGGGTCTTATATCATAAAGCTTTTCCTTTCTCTCCAACCTCATATCTTGCCTTTTCTCTATCACACATTCAATACCCATAAACTCTGTACCTCAGATATACTGAACTATCTTTGCCCACCAAAGTGACCTGCTGTCTCTTCCTTTTAAGTTTTGCACATATATTATGTCCAAAAATGAGTCTTTTATTACTCATTCTCCCACCACCCATACTTCTCCGCATTTCTCCACTTTTTCTGAGTAATTCATATTTACCTTTCAAATCTTTCCTTTAAATAGATATTCCTCTAGAACACTTTTCTGGCCCTAAGACTAAGTTCTACCTGTTTTTTCACTTTTATTTCATCCAATATTACCCCATCACAATACTTTTTCCACCTTAGTATAATTACCTATTTTAATTGTCTTTATATCACCTCAAATTCTACTAGAGAAAGGCTGTGTCTATCTTTAGTTGTGGCTGAATTCCAAAGATTTTACAAAAAATAAGTACCAAAGTAATATGTATTAAAAACATGGAATAAAATTTAATAGTCTCCCAAATGTACTAACAGATTTGCTATTTGAAAGATTCAAGTACAGTTAGAGTAATTTTGTAAATGGGAAAAAAAGAATATGATATTGGAACTGGGAAGGCTATGGGGAAAGTTTTATTGTGTCTTCAGGCACCAGGGATAATGGTAAAAGTACATTTATTTTTTTCTAAAAGAAGACATATAGAAGGCCTTTGGGTGGCACTTTTTAAATGACTTCTGTGCCTAGCAGCTTTTTGATTATCATAACCACATTGCCTCGAGACAAATTGTTGTGAACGTTCTGGTACATGGAAGTCAAGGGGCAGCCTCACAGCATATAAATTGGCAGCACTTTAAGACTTAGTAAAGAACACATTTTCATAATTAACAAAAAAAAATTAAAGAGTACAATAATGCAATGCATCACTTTTATTAGGATAAAAGTGGAGCATAAAGTGGTGTTAGGACAAGACATCCTTAAATTCTTTCAATTTTGTAGGTTAACTGCTCAAATGTACTTGGAGATCATTTGTTCTTAACATGGTTCCATCAGCCCTTTAATAATTAGTAGATATTGATCCAAGATTCTAGCAAGATTATGGCTTCCCCCTGAAACTTTGGAGCCTGTACTTTTTGTACTTGCTGCTTGGAACACTTCTCTCTCTGTCTTTTTGGTAACAGCCATTCACCATTCTGTAATAACTTGAAATGTCTCTTCCTCTACAAGGTTTTCCTTGACAGCTTCCTCCTAAAAAAATGGTCTTCCTGTCTCATAGAACCCTGCTTTCTTAAAGCACTTAATTTAGTATATAATTGTATTTTAATTAGTTTAATTTCTGTCTTTCCAACTCTTCTGTAAGAGTCCATTAGTATAAAAATGTCTGTTTTCTTTCTTTTCCAATAGCGTGTCCTTAGAGTCTAATATTGTGCTTGACACAGAGTAGGCATTTAACACAGATTTTTGATTAATTCACAATTGAATTAACTAATATACATAGAAACATAACTAGAAAGCCTTACATTATTGCTGTATTACTGAATCATAATTTTTCTTTTTTACATTTTTATTGTTGATATTTTTTATATTATTGTGTATTTTTTATTGTGATTAAAAAGTTTAAATACAGTTTAATATAGTTTTAAAACAGTTACAGTTTTAATATGACAACAGATATAGACTGGGCGTTACTGTGTACCAGACACTGTTTGGAGAGCTCAAGACACAGCAATGTTCCTGCTCCTATTTTACTGATATTTAATTAATAAATATTTAAGAATAATAACTACAATAATAAATCATAGCTGTAAATTACACAAGAAGAGCTTGTCTTTATGCTTGATTTCTGCAGAATATTGACAGAGCAGGTCCCTAAAGTTTCATATGATGAGAGAAGTAAATCAAACTGGTAGGTTATGTATATTTACAATCTTGATCAAGAATATTCAGTTAGAAGATATGTAATTTTACAAAAAGAGTGGTTAAGTTACTCACTATCTTCTGCCAATTTTGTTAATTACTGTTCTTTTCTTTAGACTTTAAAACCAGGTTACATATTTTGGGGATTGAGCAATTATAATATTTATTAGCTATTATTTAACTTACATCAGCACTTATGACAATAACAAAATAATAAAACTTTTGATCTCTAATCATTGTGATTGACATGTTACATTTAAAAGATGACTTGTATATGGATTAATGCTGTAGTACTTATGACAGTTACATTGCCAGTGATAATATTAAATATCCACTAAATTATTTTACTTCATTAATTTATTTACACCAATAATGTGCAGAAAGCAGTTTAAAGGTACTTTATATATATAGCTTACAGTGTACTTTCTTTCTCTAAAAAAGATAAAATGCTGTGAACATTTTTCAAAGATGCATTTTAAGTGAACTTATCTAAAAAAATAATAAATAAACAAATGAATATAACAGAAAAAAGACTCACAGATATGGAGATCAAACTAGTGGGTACCAATGGGGAGAGAAGGGAGTGAGGCAAGATGAGCATAGGGCATTAAGAGGCACAAACTATTATGTATAAAATAATTAAGGTACAAGGATATATTGTACAACCCAGGGAACATAGCCAATATTTTATAATAATTTTAAGTGGAGTATAATCTATAACAATATTGAATCACTGTGCTGTACACCTGAAACTAATATAATGATGTAAATAAACTATGTTTTAATTTTAAAAAAAGAAAAAAGTCATTTTAAATTCATTTTTAAATGACTTTTAAATGAAAAAAGACAGTCATTTTTAAAAAAGTGTTTTATTTAAAAAATTATTTTATATTTCTGTGATAAGGACACTTAAGATGAGATCTAACATTTTAAAAAAAATTTAAGTGTATGATACATTAAAATTGACTGTAAGTGCCATATTGCACAACAGATATCTAAAGCTTTGTCATCATGCTTAACTGAAACTTTATACCAGTTTATTAGTAACTGTACACTTCCCCCTCCTACCAGTCCCTGGTAATGACCATTCCACTCACTGATTCTGTGAATTTAACCATTTTAGATACCTCATATACATTGAATCATGAAGTATTAATACTTGTCTTTGACTTCCCTTGTGGCACAGTGGTTAAGAATCCGCCTGCCAATGCAGGGACACAGGTTTGAGCCCTGGTCCGGGAAGACTCCACATGCCGTGGAGTAACTAAGTCCATGTGCCACAACTACTGAGCCTGTGATTTAGAGCCCACATGCCACAACTACTGAAGCACACGTGCCACAGCTACTGAAGCACACGTGCCTAGAGCCCATGCTTCACAACAAGAAAAGCCACTGCAATGAGAAACTGCACTCCATAATGAAGAGTAGCCCCCACTCCCCACAACTAGAGAAAGCCCACATGCAGCAATGAAGACCCAATGCAGCCAAAAATAAATAAATAAATAAAAATTAAATTAAAACAAAAATCTTGCCTTTATGTGATTGACTTATTTCACTTACATTAATGTTTTCAAGTTTCATCCTTGTTGTTGCATATTGCAGAATTCCCTTCTTTTTAAGGCTGAATAATGTTCCATGGTATGTACATATCACATTTTCTTTATCTATTTATCAGTTGATAGATATTTATGTTGTTTCTACAACTTGGCTATTATGGATAGCGCTGCAATGAAACTGGGAGTGCAAATATCTCTTTGAAATTCTGCTTTCAATTTTTTTGCATCAATACCCAGAACTGGGTTTGCTGGGTTATATGGAAGTTCTATTTTTAAGGAGATGAAAGACTTATGTACTAAAAACTATGAAAGATTGATGAAATAAATTATAGATGATACAAAGAAATGGAAAGGCTTCCCATGTTCATGGATTTAAAGACTTAATGTTGTTAAAATCTCCATACTACCCAAAATGACCTACAGATCAATAAAATCTCTATCAAAATCCTAAAGACATTTTTTTCAGAAATAGAACAAAAAAATCTACCATTCATATGGACCACAAAAGACCATGAATAACCAATTTAATCCTTAGAAAGACAAATCTGGGGACCTCACACTTCCTGATTTCAGACTATATTACAAAGCTACAGTAATCAAAACAAAACAGTATGGCATTGGCATAAAGAGAAACATATAGCGCAATGGGACAGAATAGAGAGCCCAGAGTTAAGTTCTTTAATATAGGATCAATTATCTTTGACATCTTGCAAGGAATACACTACACAGAAAGGACAGCCTCTTCAACAAATTGATACTAGCAAAACTGGAAATACACAATCAAAGGAAGAAAATTAGCCCTTTATCTTACACCACCATATACAAAAATTAACTCAAAATAGAATTAAGACTCTAATGTAAGATCTGAAACTATAAAACTACTAAAAGAGAACATAAAGGGAAGCTTCATAACATTGGTTTCAGCTATGATTTCATGTTTTATAGCTTTAAAAATTTTATTTTATTGAAGTATTGTTGTTTTAAAATGTGTTAGTTTCTTGTGTACAGCAAAGTGATTCAATTATCTATATATATATATATATGTGTGTATATATATATATATATTCTTATTCATATTCTTTTCCATTATGTTTTTACAGGATATTGAATATATTTTTCTGTGCTAGACAATAGGACCTTATTGTTTATCTATCCTATATATAATAGTTTGCATATATTAATCCAAAACTCCCAATCCATCCCTCCCCCAACCCCCACCAATTTGGCATCCACAAGTTTGTTCTCTATGTCTGTGAGTCTGTTACTGTTTCATAGATAAGTGTATTTGTGTCATATTTTAATTCCACATATAAGTGATATGTTGTCTTTCTCTTTTTGAGTTAATTTGGTTATGATTCCATGATACAACAGCAAATCACAGGCAACAGAAACAAAAATAAATAAGTGAGACTACATAAAAAAAAAAGGTTTACACACACCAAAGGAAAAAACTGACAGTGGAAAGGGAGCCTACAGAAAGAGAGACCATATTTGCAAACCATATATAATATAAAGAGTTAATCTTCAAAATATATACAGAATTCCTGTAATTCAATAGCAAAAATGCAATAACCTGATTAAAAAGTAGGCTATGGACTTGAGTAGACAGTTTTCCAAAGAAGACATAAAAATGGTCAACAGGTGCATGAAAAGTGTTCAATATCACTAATCATCCAGGAAATGCAAATCAAAACCACAGTGAGAAGTCACTGTCTTTCATAACCTAATGCTAGAAGTGATCTTCCAAAATTTTTGCTGCATTCCATTCTAAAAACAAGTTATTAGGTCCATATTACACCCAGAAGGTATTATACAATAGTATGAACACCAGGAGTTAAGTGTCATTGCAAGTCATTCCTTAAGTTGTCTATCATAGTGTCAGTGAGACAGCATAGTAGTTGCTACAACCATGTACATTTTGTCAAACTGCTTGAGTTTGTCTAGGTTTATGTTCTAGCTCAATAATTTATTTCCTTTGTGATCTTGTCAAATTGTTAGCCTTATAATCACTTCATGTTTTCAGTCACTAAACTAGAGGCAACCTCTACCTATCTCATACGAATTGTGAAAAGACTAAATAATAGTTTCTCAGTATTGGTCCCATTGACATTTGGACCAGAAAATTTTTTGTTGCAGGGAGAATTTCTGTGCATTGTAGGATGTTTAGAAGCATCCCTGGCTTCTATCTATTAGACTCCAGGAGCACTACTCCTGTAGTGACAAACAAAAATGTCTCCAGACACTGCCAAATGTCTCCTGGAAGGCAAAATGACCTCCAGTTCTGAAGCACTGGTTTAAAAGTGTTAAACCAGTGCTCAGTGAAATTATTAAAATTTGCTGTACAACTAATACAATATTAGCTATTTTTATAATCATTTATGATTTTCAACTGTTTTATGCTCACTTAAGCACTGAAAGAAAATATATGAGCTCTGACAAAATGAAAAGAACAAACAAACAAAATGCAACAACAACACCTGAGATAGAAGTCAGATCAAGTAGATATATGGAGTGGAGCCCCAGGCAGCCTGCGTTATTGAGAAGTTTTCATGGGGTCATCTACCCAGTTCGTTTCTATGCCGTTTAAAATTCCAGGGATTCCAGTTATTTATATCTTTGGTTTAAAGACATCAGGGAATCTTCTCCAAAATACAAATAGCTTAGTGAATAAGAATAAATGAGTGATTTTAAAATATTGTTTTATAAAAATATATTCAAATTTGACTATAAAATGCCATGTTCATCTCTTTATAGGTTATAAATAGTGCACTGAGGAACAATGAGTGTGAGGAAATTAAAGTTTTAACTTGACAATTTAAGTCACTAACTGTGGAAGACAGAGAGGAAGAGAGAGAAAGACACATAGAAAATCAGTATACAGAAATAACATATTAGCTATCTTGAGGGAAGAGTGCTAGTTACAATTATAAACGTTCCTAATGCTGCTTGTTTAAGAGAAATCTGATGTTAGAAAATATTTTAGTAATGTATTCTTTTTAAGTTACTCAATTCAATCAAATGTCATACTGTTTGTAAAAGCTTTTCTTTTCAAAATTGGAATGTATGCCTATGTAAGAGTTTATGATAATGCAAATAGTGAAAATGTCACAGCTAAAGCAGTCTTTACTAGTAATTTATTGTGTAGGTGTAAGAGGATGTTATTAAGATTTACCAAATATGTATTGCAGATGATATCTATAATAAAATTGCCTTATTTGTTGAAATAGTCTAATTCTGAAGCAATGACACTAGTCTTCATATCCTAAGTGGAAGGGAGGAGGAGGAAGAGGAAGGGAGATGCATAAACGTGTTTGGGGGGGGCATGGATTACATAACTTGTTAAAAAATGTTAAGTCACTCAGGTCCATCATCTAATGACATCATGAAGGTCATTCCCAGGCCTTGGCCATCTATGCATAAACATGGTAGGCAATGATAGGAAATGTAAATTTTGCTTTCTGCCTTGCCTACCTTGGACAAAATATGCTTTTGCTCCAGTCATATACATCTTTTATTCACTGTTTGTCATATTTTTAAATCAAATGCTTTCTTAGTCTTATTCTTTAATGGTCATCCTCAACTTCTTTTATTGTTTAAATTTTTATGATTCCATTTTTTGACACTCTCCCAGAAAAATAGTTAATCTCCTAGAGCTCTTCTTTTAAAAACACTTTTTCTGTACCACACAGTTATCTATCTATCTATCTATCTAACTATTTAATTGATTACAAATGGTATTCAAAGTACTATGGTCAGTGAAGTTGAGGATTCAAAGATCAATATGATGTAGTTTCTGTTCTCAAAAAATTAGGGAAGAATATATTTGTATAATGAAAACATAATACAAGTCAGTATATACTTGTTTACTTGTTATAAAAAAAGAAAACACAAAGTATCATACTAGCAACACACTTGGTTGGTAGGATACAGAGGAGGGAGTTTGTTTGCCTTTGAGATGTGCTGTATGAAATAGTTATTATTTAACCATAAAGAGATAAGGGGAGTAAAGCAATTATACCCCAATAAAGATGTTAAAAAAAAAAAAAAGATAAGGGGATTATCATTTCCGGCAGAATTTTGAGCACACGTAAAGATGTTGTGTGTGTTCACATAACGGTAAATTGCAACAATGGTAGTTGTGAAATGATCAGTTGGAAAAGGTAAGTTCCCAGCACATCCTGAAGGGTCATGAAAGTCAACAGTACAGTCTATAAAAATTTATGAATATTTCCATGGTTTTCCTTGCTGTGAACCCAATCTTCATCTTTTCCTTGAAAACACTTTTTAACACCCCTTTTACTCTCTGTATTAGTTTCCTAGAACTGTCACAACAAAGTACCACAAAATGAGTGGTTTAGAACAGGAGATATGTATTATCTTATAGTTTTGGAGGCTATAAGTCTAAAGTCAAGATGTTAGCCGGGCCATGATCCCTCTGAAGGCTCTAGGGAACAATTCTTTCTTGCCTCTTCCTGTCTTCTAGAGGGACAATCTGGCAATCCTTAGTATTCCTTGGTTTGTGGGAGCATAATTCCAATTTCTACCTCTGTCATCACAGGGCCTTCTCCCCTAGGTATCTGTGTATATCTCTGCTTCTGTATGTGAATTTCCTTCTCCTTTCTCTTTTTAAAATATCAATCTTTGGAGTTCACCCTAATCCAATATGACTCATTCTTAACTTGACTACACCTGCAAAGAACCTATGTCCAGGTAGACATTCACAGACATCATTCACAGACATCCCACAGACAATCACCTGGGATTAGAACTCCAACCTATCATTTTTGGAGACAAAATTCAACCCATGACACTCTCTTAAAAGTTAATTTAAGGATAATATAATCTATTTATGCACATACTTTTCCAAATAAATATAATACTCTAAAAATAAAAAGAACTAAATATAAATACTTCATAGTAAATATGCATTTTAATATGCTTAGGTACTATTAAACTAAATAATAATGAACTACTCACATTTGCAGCTGCAATCACCATGTGAAAACAAACCATATTTTAATATTGTTGATCCAGTACAATAGTAAAGTAACCATTAGTAGGTTGATTTACTTAAATCATGAATCACTATGATAAAGTTCTGAATAAAATGAAGAACAAACTCCCCCCAATTCACAAGACAGCTGGATTTTAGAATTAAACTTATAATAAAATGTGCACAAGGATTTTTTGTATAAAACAAAGTTGATTCCTATGCTCAGATACAAACAAATAAGTTTTTCATTTATATTCATAGACATTGGGACATACAATCATCATAGAAAATGCAAAATAATTATTTGGTATACAGGATAGTCCCATGTCTAACAGGATTCCAAGCACCTCTGGTTCCATCCACTAAAAACCTAGAATGCCTCCACATCCCATTTTCTGAAAATGGAAATAGCTTTTCTCTACTGATTTATAAAAACATAGTTTAGGAAGCAGTGTATTTCCTGTGGAGACCCACAGTCATAATTTTAAAGTTATTGCTAACCAGTGAGTAAGACCACAGATTTAGACTTCTCTGATATAGTAAAGAAAACGACTTTTAAAGAAAATAATTCAACAAATATATATCATGTATACAAACAAGTTTTTAGTTTATTAAATAGATACTTACTGCATTATGTACTAGACACTAAATCAAGCCCTGAGAACAAAATGACAAACAAAAGTTTGTCAAATAAGAAACCACTTTTTTATGAAAATAATAAATCCATAATTATGTATATTTTTATCATGTTATTTCAAGATAAATCTGTTTTAAATTAAATAGATATGACATATATATAAATATATGTACATATATTTATTTCAAACATATGTACACACAGAGTTAAGAATCAAGAACACCAAAAGGTTAATTATGGTTACATATTAGTTTTTTCCTTTACAAATGCTACTGCTTCTTATTTATTATTTTCTGAGATTTTTGTGTCATTATACTCAAAATCACAATAACTCCATTTACCTTATACCCACTATAATAGTTGACTTATATATCTCTTTCTAATTCTAATTGAATTACATAATTATTTTTCCTCAACTTACTGTTTGGGAAAGTAAAATGTATAGAAATAAGAAGTGCATTTCTGCTCTACTGGCACATTCCAGGCATCATTTTGGATTGACTGAGGCATATTTCAGGATGTGCTAGCTTGCAGGCAGATTTCAGATCACACTATATAGGCAGACACCTAGTCAGGCTATACATAAAGCCAACTGATCTCTCTAGTTCTATTCTTAACCCCCTATACATCACAACTTCACAAAAAATTGAGGATTCACATGAGGAACAGATTGCAAACATAAAACCTCTACACATGTGTTTGATGAATAATACAGAAAGGAGGAAGGCCAGGTGTTGGAGCTATGCTGTCACAGAGCAGGTGGCACCACACACGTGGCAGATGCATGAGAATAGAATCGATGATGCTTTTAATGTAGGGATAGAGTTTTAGTATGGTTAAGAAGAAGTATAATGGACATATATTACTGAATACAATGCCTCTAAAGTAAAATGAAAAGACCAGTCTTCAATTACTATACTCTTTTCTTCCTCTTCTTTTTATTATGAGGTTATTCCGCATTCTATATTCCATGTATATAGCGAGGATATTTGTGATTTTGGATTAACTGGAGACATTTCTTATAGTGCTTCAGAAACCTATTATCTTATGGCCTGGAAGTGCACTAGTAGAATTCAGTTTTGAGAAAGTTAAACATTAATTATTTCCCATGAATAAGTATGACAGTGTAAGACATAGAAGGTTTCTGCTACAAATATAGAGACAATATAATAAGAAGGATAAATACTTTTAATTTTTAAATTCAATGAGAGATTTGTTTTTTCCATTTACAGTCAAGTGGATTTTTACCCTTGAGACAAAGTGAAGTGCAAAAGAAGGAAAATATCCAGACATACACTTTAGATGTATTTTGGCATTGACAAGGAATTTTTCTTCTAGACTTTTGATTTTCAATTACCAGCAACACTTTCTTTAGTACCAATCTGCTCTAGACTCTCTTATTTAAAGAAAGCAGTACTTTATTTAAAAAATAATTCTGAATGTATAGTCTAAAGTAATTTGTTTGCAAAGTAAATGTGTTTAGACATTACTTTAAAAGCTATTAATATTTTTGAATAAAAACAAAAATTCAGCAAATTTTCAACTTATTCCATAGTATCATCAAATATTTAAACAGACTTTAAATAGCTTTAAACACGGTATTCATAAGCTCAGAGATCTGATTAAACTAAATCTTTAAAAATTGGAAAAGGGAACATTTTATCAGATAAAAAAGAATCTGTAAAGCAAATCACCCATGATAACAAAAAGGTAATTAAGAACTACCCTGGTGTTAATGGAGTTCTCTGAATGACATGGGTAGAATAGGAAGTGACAGGAAACTGCAAGTGAGTATGTGGGAGAAGCCTGCAGAAATCAAGTATGTTGCATAAAACTTGCAAAGGGCACCATAAATTAGAAATCCTACACCTGTTGCCCTAAAACAATAAATAGTGACCTTGGATTTGTTGAGAACTAATGAGACCTTTTCCTTTCATCTGGAAAAAGAAAAAATGGGTACCATGTAATATAGTTGAAAATGTTTAAGCACTGAAAAAAGAAAATGATGCAAGTAGATATTTTAAAACATTAATATAACAGGAATTTATTTTAGGCATTCCAGAAACACAAAAGTAAAACTAATGATAGAAAACATTCTTACCTTTTTTTTTCTTTTTAGGTAGATATTTTATAGAAAATATATCAAACTGCATGATAATGATCTCTTCCCCACTCCCTGCTAAATGAGAAAATACATCCTTGAGAAAATGTTGCTATAGTTTGGAATTATTTTATGTGTATTATTTACCAATAAAACAAAAGAAACATCCTTGACCTAATTCAGTTTAAGATATAGCTATGTGTACTCTGATTTCCAGATGCATGTAATCTAAAAGTTAGACATAAAATTATATTCATTCAGAAACTGAATGAAACCTATAATGCATGAGTTTAAACAAGTGCTCTTAAAGTTTGGAATTAGACATATATTTTACCTAGATCAAACTTAATTTCTTTCATAAAACTAGCTCTCACAAAGGACAAGAGACATGAAGAACTTAAGATTAACTATGGATAGCATCAATATTCAAAAGATCTAACTTCAAAATTGGGAAGATAATGGTAAAGACAAGGAGTCCTGTAAAAATATACCTTCTATATTTACCAGATATAATAGTTTCTGATTCCACAAATAAGAAGTTTGGAAGTTGCCACTTCATTCTAATAGCAAGTAAAAAGCTGAATAGAACAAAAAATAAACAACTTTTCTTGGGTCCAAAAGAAAGGGAAGGGGCTTCCCTGGTGGCGCAGTGGTTGAGAGTCTGCCTGCCGATGCAGGGGGCGTGGGTTCGTGCCCTGGTCCGGGAGGAACCCACATGCCGTGGAGCGGCTGGGCCTGTGAGCCATGGCCGCTGAGCCTGCACGGAGCCTGTGCTCCGCAACAGGAGAGGCCACAACAGTAAGAGGCCCATATACCGCAAAACAAAACAAAACAAAACAAAACAAAAATACAAAGAGAAGGACACGGGGCAAACCACTGTGATTGGAAACACAGACAGGCAAATAGAGAGCTGAAATTTGCCAGAGCAGTGGAACCAGTGCAGTGAAAACCACATTGAGAGCCAGTGTCAGGGTAGGAAAACAGGAACTCTAATTGACAAATTATTAGAGGCTCAGTGTGGACAGTTCTGAGAGTTTAAAACTCCAAATGGATCTAGTCATGGGGTGTAGGGGGGCACAATATTGTGGGGTAAACCTCTAGAAGCTTGTCAAAGTCCCAGTAGTAAACATAGAGAAAAATACTTTTGTTCTTCCAGCAGTGGAAGGGGAAAATGTAGCATTTTGAACTACACTGGAGCACGTTTTTTTTTTTTTTTTTTTTTTTTTTTTTTAAACAAGGCCTGCTCTCTAGTTAAATAGAACCTAACCTATTGGGGTATTATCAGAGCCTAATTAACTCAGAGAGTGAAAATATCCAGCTCAGCTCACTCTAGCCATTCTGTCCCACCTAAATAGGGGACACAAAAAACCCTGAGAAACACTTCTGAATTTCACAGTCCAGAGGCATAAGCTCACTTAAAGACTGAGACCTAATCATGGGACTATAGAATTCTGCCTCTCTCCTCAGAGCTCACCGTCACATTACTAACGCCTACTCACAGCACCTCCTTCTACCTGGAACATTAAGTCTGGCTATCAGGAAAAATTACAAGGTATACCAAAAGGCAAAAAAACACAATTTGAAGAGAGAAAGCAAGCATCAGAGCCAGACATGACACAGATATTGGAATTATCATAGAACTCTGATTGATATGCTAAGGGCTCTAATGGAAAAGTAGACATTATGCAAGAACACATGGGCAGTGTAAATAAAGAGATAGAAATCTTAAGAGCCAAAGACAAATGTTAAAGATAAAAAACACTGTAGCAGAAATGAAGTGACTTTGATGAGCTTATTAGTAGACTGGATACAGCTGAGGAAAGAGCCTCTGAGCTAGAGGATATATCAATAGAATCCTCAAAAACCAAACTGCAAAGAGAACAAAGGCTGAAAAGAACAGACAAGAATAGCCAAGAATGGTGGGGCAACCATACCTATATATATATGTAACATACCTATAGTAAGAATACCAGAAGGAAAAGAAAGAACAAGAAAAATAGAAAGAAAGAGAGAGAGAAAAAGAAAGGAAACAGAGAAGAAAGAAAGAAAGAAAGAAAGAAAGAAAGAAAGAAAGAAAGAAAGAAAGAAAGAAAGAAAGAAAGAAAGAAAGAAAGAAAGAAGAAAGAGAGAGGGAGGGAGGGAAGGAGAGAGGGAGGAAGGGAGGAAGAAAAGAAGGAAAGAAGGAAGGAAGGAAGGAAGGAAGGGAAGGAAGGAAAGGAGGAAATATTTGAAACATTAGTGGCTGAGAATTTCCTTAAATTGTCAGACACCAAACCACAGATCCAGAAAGAGATTACCAAGGAGGATAAATGCCAGCAAAACTACACTTCAGCATGTCATTTTCAAAAATACAGACAAAGATAAGAAAAAAATCCTGAAAGAAGCCAGAAGGAAAAACAAAACAAAACAAAAACACATTACTTATGGAGGAACAAAGATAAGAATTATATCCAACATCTCTTCAGACACCAATCAAGTAAGAAGTGATTGGAGAGAAATATTTGAAGTGTTGAGAGAAAAACAAAAACAATAACACAGTCTAGAATTTTGTGGCCTGTTAAATTGTGCTTCAAAAGTGAAGAAGAAATAAAGTAAAAAGAATATAATTTATGTTATTATAAATTTTTTGACAGGCACTTTAACCCAAATAATGAACAAATTAATGAAATTGGAATTTTATATATTTTTGCCTTTAAAGAAAAATAATGGACATTTTTATCTATAGTTATTATCAAAGAAGTTCTGCAAATTACTCTTTTGGGTTACTCAGTGGGAAAATGCAATCAATTGAATAGCTGACATTTTCAACAAATTTTCCTATATTATATAAAAGTTCATGTTTTCTTACTATAGGAATTAACACACTCATTTAAATACCTTTAAAAACATAGAAACTCAAAAAATTGGATAATTATTTTAGAGGTCAGAGATACACACTGTAGTTATTTTGTTATAAATACATTTGATATATTATACAGAACAATATTTAAATGACATATTGGCAATTTAATTTAACTTTACTGAATAAATGCTAATTCTTATCAATGCTACCTGCTAAACTTCCTTTCTATCTTCTAAATTTCTTTCAAATTTTCTGTTATACTTTTCAGCAGACCAGTGTCCTTGAATACTCAGAAAATTACAACAGTATTTTAACTGTTTTCCTATATTTAAGTTTTCTTTTCAAGGTATTTAGTCTCCACCTATAGATAGAGTCCTTATGTAAAACCAATTTTATTTATGTAAAAATATAAATCAATTCACGTCATTCTCCTGCTGAGGCCTTACAGTTTTAAAGCACAAACTTGTCTGGAGAGACCCTTTAAGAGGAAAAGTGCTATTTATTTCTCTAGCCACATCACAAGTACTACATGTGCCTCTCTTTATCCTGACTAAAGCTGTTATTCATTTGGATATGTCAGTTCTTATGAGGATCCTTCTATGTCATAACCTACACATTAGATTGAGTTTGGCACCTCGTAATCTATCACTGACCCATGCTCTTTAATAATGGTTTTAATTATCTTTACTTCACTAGGTGACAAGTTTCATAAAGGCAGGGACTATGTATGCTGTGTTTGCATTGGAACCTCCAAACCAAGTATAAAGTTTTTGAATAATAGAATGAAAATTTTTAAATAGTAAATTTTTAATAACATGTATCTTCTCCCTGAGCACATAGTATTCCCTCTTCTGGAATATTCTTTCTTTCTTATATATTTGACTAACTCTTTCTTATCCTTAAGACTTCAACTTAAATGTTATTTCTTCAGAGTCTTTCTCTCTATCCTGAACCTAAAATGTATCCTTCTGTAATACTCTCTCAAAATGTGGTGTAATTTTCCAACAAAGTGCAGATCATGTTTTGTAATATACAATTATTCCTTTGAATATTTGGCTGTGTATGTTTCTCTCACTATAGGTTATTAATGGCAGGAAAGGGGTGATTTTGTTCATTTCTCTCCACTGTCCTAGTCAAGGCTGCACAGCGTGAAATGGGTGTTCAGGCATTTTGATATTGACAGGATAAATGCAAAGAGTTTGGGGTCTATTTCATTGGACATTTACATCAAAGAAGTAACTTTTCCTATTTGCATTTTGTTTCTCTAGCAGAACACTGTTTGAGAAAGTCTATTTCTTATTTTCAAAATTGCAGTACGACAGACACATTTATCACTCAACAATTTATGGTATTTTTACTGTAACTTTATGGACAAACTGATCCAGGGTTACTCCTTTGCTGTCTCTGCGTCTGAGAATCAAAACACACAAGTAGATATTGAAGTTTTAAATTGCTTGCATCTATTGGCAAACTGTAAATTTTCCAGCTCATTTATGCAAAATAAAGATTACCTCAGACCTGGAAGTTAAATTCGATTAGCATTTCACTAAAGATGAGCATGCAAGGTGAGTAATGTCTCTTTTTTAACAGATTAGTATTATATGTATTCCTTGTATAATGATAAGTAAATCATTCCTGAGGCCACATTCAAGGAGAACTGTGCAAGACAAACAGTAATTTCTGTCAGTTAACAAATGAACAATTTATTTATAATGCTTTAGAAATTTTAGTCACATATAATTTTATTTTAAAGAACAGTAACACATACATTTACACCTTAAGAAATAAGTTTTATAAAACCAGTTTTAATAATGTTCCTGCAAGAGTATAAATAGGATTTAACAATAGGAGTAAATTTATAATGGTCATCTATTATTAATACTGAATGTATAAACCCTATCAAGGAAAGCACACGAATAATTTAATAAGACAATATACTATGGATATGGATGTATCAATAACTCTCAAGTGATTGGCATATTCATCCATTCTTCATTAAAAATTCATGGCTATTTAATTCCTGACAAACTCAAATATAAACAGTATGTTCTAGAAAAAGAAGCAAGCCTTTTAATACTATGTTTATTTATTTTGAATATAATTTATCAGTGATACTTTTGTTGCAAAATATTGTCACTGCAACTGGAAATTTGGCTAGAAATTTATTGTCGTTTCCCTTTAGAGGAATGTATATGTGAGATGCATTTTAAAATGCTAAAGAACAACAGAGAAGTTAAGGAAGGCAGAGATATGTCCCTTAAATTACTATTGTGTAAATAGACTCAGCCTTTACTTTTGCACCACAGCTGCTTTTATTTGGAAAGAAACATTTTTTATTATCCAATTTTGTTATTTAACCCTTAAAAATTTGAATTAATGTCATTATACTCACTGAAGCATAAGTGAATTTACCTATTGACTGTTCAGGCAAAGAGAGAATGGAAATTAATGGCTGGGTTATTTGTGATCTAGTTTAACATAATATAAAATTTGATATATAGGTACAGCAATAACAACAAAATAAAGAGAGAATATTAAGTGAAACAACAAACCCTGGGAAAAGAAAAAGACAACAGGGAACATTTAGAATAGGGAAAAGTTACAGTGACATGCTTTTTTTTTTTTTTTTTTTTTTTTCTGTTCTGAAACCGCACTGTATATTTATTAGATTTTCTTGCGGCTAAAGATAATTAGGGTAGATTCTTGTTCCCCATTATATGGAAGATTATACTAATAATATAAAGTTATTGCTTGGAATATTTGGCCAAATATATAATGTTTACTTTTATAGACTCTTCTAAAAATGATTATTTAACACTTAAAGACATTTTCATCACTTAAAGCCAGCCATATAATATATCATAAATTAGTAAACTGTTTCCCTATTTTGGGGCATTTTATAAAACATCAAATTTTTAAAGGAGCAAATTTAATGCTTTTGTTTGTTAATTTAAGCTAAAACATAATACTATACCTTTAAAAATTCATTCACTCATTCAGTCAAAATATGTATTATAAATCGATTGTATTCCTTTACTGTTATAAGTACAGAGGATACAGTGATAATTAAATAGACACAAGTCCTGATCTGCTAAAGTTTACAGTATAGGAGAAAAAGACATTGAAGCAATAATCAAATACACACAAAACTACGAACTGTAATTATTTATCTATAGAAAATATAGAATAGTATGAGGTTTACCAAATTTGTAGTGGGGCTCATGGAAGGCATGTCAGAAGAATTTATATATAAGGGAAGACCTGAAAGAAAAACAAAATGCTATCAACAAAGGGTCAGTGCAGAGCGCTGCAGTTAGAGGAAGCATCATGTGCTTCTATGTCTAGATATGATAAAAGAGCTTAGTGGATTCAATCATCTGAAAGTAAGCCAGCATGGCTGGAAATTAGTGAGGAGGGTAAAACTGATACAAAAAGAGACTAAAGAGTTTCCAGATCATGAAGGGACTTGGTAAAATTTAGGAATTTGAATTTTATACCATGCTTACTGAGGGGCCCTCAAAGAATTTTAAGAAAGATAACAATACACATTTATTTCCATTTTGAGAAGAAAATTTAACTTCAGGAGAATGGAATAGAGGAGCAGGGTGGGTTGAAAGTGAAGAGACAATTAGGAGGAATCACTGTCAAGAAATAATTGTAAGTTGATTTAGAGAAATAGCAGTTGCCAAAGAGAAAATTGGATAGATTTGAAATATATTTTGAAGTTAAGTCAACATAACTTGGTAATTGACAGGTGGATGATGGAGAAAGAAGAGCCACAGGGGCTCACTTTCCATTTTCAACAGCTGAATGGCATCATCATTTATAAACTGGAAAGTCTGAAGGAAAAGAAACTTTATGGGAAATATCAATAATTACATTTGGGATATATTTTGCCTAAAGTCCATTAAAACATCTGAGTGGAAATATCTAGTAGTTAACTCGAAACAAAGTTAGAACTCAGGGTAGTTTTGAATTCCAGATATATTAGTTGGTGGTCATAGTTTATATGTATTTGAATGTATTGGATAAAGGGAAGAGAGAGAGGGAGAGACAGAGAGAGGGAGAACAAGAAAGAGAGAGGTTAATCTAAAACAAGGGAGATTTTTCTAGAAGTTAGAGTGGGAAAATGTGGTGAATTTTGCTTAAAGGTCAAGTGCAATGCTATTAAAAAACTGTGCAAATGTCAAGAAGAGAGTGTAAGAAAACAAGGAACACTTCCTTCCCTCCCAAGAACTGCATATCATTCTGGACAAAAATATTTTAAAACACATTTTAAATTAAAATCATATCAAAAATCAGAGAAGCATCTCTTTGGATTAAAAGCAATTCCATCTTGTAAGTAGGTCTCTATCTACAGAAAAATTTGCTGCAAAAGTAGAACATTGAGACCAAGAGATCAGTCAACTTTAGAGTTGTATTGGGAACGTTAATTTACACAAAGGAAGAAAACTCGTGGCGTAAATCTGTGATATTGGAGATTATTTTAAAAAGTGAGAACTTCCAATTTCCCTTAGGTTGTATAAAGCTGCAATTAATATGTTTATCACACAAAAATGAGTAAACACTGATTAAACTAAAATATTTCTTTTGAGTCCCATCAGAAATCTGAGGTCACAAAACAACCATGTAGCCTAAAATTCAAGAAAAGGACAAGTCACTTCTGGAGAATGATTAAACATGAGCATCATCTCAACTGTGGTGGAGGACGGGGAAAAGAATGTCTGCACGACCTCAATAAAATGTAATCAGCTAAATTATAAAGAACTGCTGAGCACCAAGCAACCTAGCTTTTTATTCAGAAATAGCTGAGACTGTTGTATATCTGTCTCTACAGCTTGACTGCACAAAACAACTAACATTCTATTAAGAATTTAAGAACACACACACAAAAACAAGAGGAGTCAACCTAATATAAAGAGACAAAGCAAAAAATATAACCAGTTCATAAATGACTCAGATATTGAAACTATCATACAGGAGATTTGAAACACCTTTGATATAAATATTAAAGCATGTAGTGGGAAAGATGTACAACATACATGAATATAGGGGGATGTCTTAGCCTAGGTTTTCTATAGAAACAGAACCAATATGATATATTTCTTATAATATATCTTATGTATTATATAAAAATAAATTTTAATATATTTATATAAAATATATGTTATAGAGAAATCTATTATAAGGAATTAGCTCATATCATTATGGAGGCTGAGAAGTTCCCAGTTTTTCAGTCGGCAAGCTGGAGACCCAGGAGAACCAATGGCGTAAATTCCAGTCTCACAGCAAGAGAAGATAGATGTCCCAGCTTCAATATATTCAGGCAGAGAAGAATAAATTCTCCCTTACTCAGACTTTTTTGTTGTAGTCAGGCCTCTAAAAGATTGGGCTGGGCCCACACACATTGCGTAGGACATTCTGTTTTCTCCAGTTAATTTAAAATGTTAATGTCATCCAGAAGTACCCTCACAGACACACCCAAAATATTTAGCCAAATACCTGGGCATCCTGTGATCCAGGCAATTTGACACATAAAATTAACCATCACAGGAGATTTCAGCAAAGAGGTGAAAACTGAAATAGTCAAATGGAGATGCCAGAAGTAATTATAAATTGTCAGATAGTTGTGTTAATAGAAATTACCGAAAGTAAAACATCCAAAGAAAGACAGGAGATATATAGAGAGAATAAGACATATAAGAGGCCTAATATAATCCCAGAGGGGAAGAGAAAGAGAATGGGGAAGAAAAAATACTTGAAGAAATAATAGCCAATATATTTCCTCAGATTGATCTTCTAATTGCATGTATAGTAAATATTTATTCTCTGTTTAAAACATTTCAACGTCTCTCTTTTGCCTTCAGTAGTATCATTTTTTTACCCTGATTTATAAACCTCTCTAATCTTATCTTCATTGGCCATCCAAGCTATATTTCTAGTTATACAAACTCCAGCATTCAATACATTAGTATACCCAGTGATCTCAAGTTCCAGAAATGTTCTCTTGAAACATGTGTATTTGTACATATAGATTCCTTTTTCTTAAAATCCTCATCCACACCCAAGTCAACCTGACCTGAACTCATATCCAAGGTTATGTTGAAGGTTAATTTTATTAGAGGTCTTCCCTGACTTCCAGGCTATGTTAGTGTATTCCAATATTACCACCAACTTGCTTTTTCCATAGCTTTTGTAATAATTTATTATAATACTTTCCTTATGCATATTTTTCTAAACAGGGAGTAAATCTCCTGAGTTAGGTGAATGCATTATTGTTTTATTGTATTTTCCTGTGTAGTTCAATGACCTGTGCATGGAAGATGCTTTTACATAATAAATGTTCACCAAATTAATAAATTACTTATTTAATAAGATAAAAATGATATGTGTAATGTTAATAATAACAAAGAAAATATGACTAGCTCACTACAGACTTTATTGTAGGTATTTATCTCCTGTAATATATTATAAATATATCCTCTAAATAATGGTGTATATGATTGCATTCTGAACAAATTCTATGAATGTAATTCTAAATGAACTTGGAATTTGGTTTAGTCATTGTTGAGAACATGTTTAACACATTCAGTTATTCTGTGAATAAACCTTTTGAATTAGGGAAGACTCCCCAGATAGGAAGATAATAAAAAATAGGCAAAAATGAAATTATTCTCTATATTCTGGAATTGTAAAATGTATTGCTATTCATATTTTGTCTTTCTATACAACTTTAATTTTTTCATGGCTTCATGTCCTAATGCAAATCCTACCTCAAAGATACCTGTTTATCTTTCTTCTTTTTTTTAAAGTTGTGATCTGGTTGTATCATTTACGTTAACTTACACAAGATATTATTTAGCCATTTCTCCTTTCCTCAAAATTCTTTAAAACTTGAAAAGTCCTGCCAATTTGGAAACTCAATATTTTGAAAGTGATTTTTTTTTCAATTTAAGATGTTTTATTTCTTCCTAGAGTCTTTAAGGAAGACATTAAGATATTTTATTTCTTCATTAGATATTTTATTTAATAAAATAAAATATTTATTTATTTAGATATTAAGATATTTTATTTCTTCATTAAGATATTATTTCTTCTTAGAGTCTTGATTTTCCTGAAAATCTTTGAGTAAACACTTACAAAGTTTCTAATATTTTATTCTATTCTACATCTTCTTTATTCTCGTCCACACTTTCTTATTCACTTAAACTTAAATCTCAAAGCACAGTTTTTTGTTTTTTACCTTTGAACTGTACATGTCTTTATGTAATGATATCTCATGAGAAATTTTACACCAATTTACTTGTTCTCAAAACCTGTTTAACTTTTCTGCTTTTTGTAATATAAAGTTCCAGTTTTTAGTAAATTAAATTATTTAAATTCAGATTATATACACATGCATATATCTACTATATTAAAACTTTAATTTATAAATACATAATAAATATAATTTATTTGAGGTATTATTGACAACTAAAAATTATACATATTTAAGGTGTGAAACTTGAGGGTATCTTCACATTGTGAAATAACCATGATGATTAAGTTAATTAATAAAAGAACACCCTGTTTTTTGAAAGTTTGCTCTGAGCCTATTGGCTTTTATGAAAGACCCACATTAGTGCCTATTTTCACTAACAAAGAAACTCAAAGAAGATTTTTGCTTTCATGAAGAAAGGCAAGAATTAAAAATAGCATTCAGTGTTTGTTTTGCAGTGAGCCTATAGAGGCAGCACACACCCAGAAGGTTAAGTGGCACTGCCAAGCTCCTTCCCCTGGAACTACACTCAACATCTCAGCCTCAAGGCTTCATAACTTTGAACTGTGTCTGTGAGCATCTGTGTTTGATCTCAATTTACTTTGTGCAGCCATTAGCAAGATGTGTCCTAAGGTAATCACTTCTTCACCTCATACCATCTCAGCTTGAGAAAGGTTTTATAGGAACTCTGTACGTTTGGATAGTGGGGGAAATCTGTCTATCCATCACCACACATCAATACGATTTCCTTCCTCTCTCCCTCCCTCCCTCTCTCTCTTTTCTTTCTTCCTTCCTTCCTTCCTCCCTCCTTCTTTCTTTCTTTCTTTCTTTCTTTCTTTCTTTCTTTCTTTCTTTCTTTCTTTCTTTCTTTCTTTCTTTCTTTCTTTCTTTCTTTTGTTCTTCTTCTTCCTTTCTTTCCTTAATTTTTTCTTTCACTTATTATTTACTCTCTAAGCAAATATCAAGTTTTCAATGCAGTATTATTAAATATAATTAAAGTCACATTGCACATTAGATCTCTAGAATTTATTCATTTTGCATAACTGACACTTTGTACGCCTTGATCAGCATCTCCCTATTTCCCTCTCTCCACAGCCTCTGAAAACCACCCTTCTCCTCTCTGCTTTTAGGATTTAACTCTTTTAGGTTCCACATATGTGAATTAATGTAGTATTTGTCCTTTTGTGTCTAGCTTATTTCACTTAGCATAATGCCCTCCTGATCCATCCATATTGTCAGAAATGATAGGAATCCTTCTTTATCGTGGTTAAATAATATTCCATTGTACAGATATACTACATTTCTTAATCCTGTCATCTATCAATGGACATTTGTGTTGTTTCTATGTATTGGTTATTGTGAATAATGCTGAAATGAACATAGATTGCAGATATCTCTTTGGGATCTAGATTTCATTTCCTTTGGATATAGACCCAGGATATATACCTGGAAAATAAAGTAATTCTATTTTAAAGTTTTTGAGAAAATACAACTTTATTTTCCATAATGACCATATCAATTGACATTTCTACCAATAGTGTAGAAGGGTTGGTTTTTCTGCACACCCTCACCAACACTTACTATCTCTGTCTCTCTGATAATAGCCATTCTAACAGGTGTGATGTGATATCTCTTTATGGTTTTGATTTGTACTTAGGTGATGATAAGTGAAACTATGCACCTTTTCATATACCTATTGGCTACTTGCTTGTTCTCTTGGAAAAATACCTACACAGGTCCTTTGCCCAATTTTTATTTTTGTAATCAGGTTGTTATTTTTCTATTGAGTTGTAGGAATTCCTTATATATTTTGGATAGTAACCTCTTATCAGATATACGGTTTACAAACATTTTTCTTGATTCCATAGGTGGCTTTTTCTATTCTGTTGACTGTTTCCTTTATTGTTCAGAGCTTTTTAGTTTGTTGCAGTCAGAAGTTTATTTTTGCATTTTTTGCCTGTGCTTTTGGTGTCATAGCCACGAAATTATTGCCAAAACCAATGTCAAGAAATTTTTTCTCTCTGTATTCTTCTAGTAGTTTTACAGTTTCCAGTCTTACATTTAAGGAGGCATGTGGATATCTAGTTTTTCAAAAAACATTTACTGAAGAGATTATGTTTTTACCATTGGGTTTTCTTGACACCCTTGTTGAAAATCAGTTAGACAAAGATATTTGGATTATTTTCTGGGTTTTGATTTTGTTCTATTAGCCTATATGCCTGCTGTTATGCCAGTAACATACAGTTTTGATTACTGTAACTGTGAAATATATTTTGCAATCAGGAAGTATGATGCCTCCAGCTTTGTGCTTCTTGCTCAAGACTGTTTTGGCTATTCAGAGTCTTTTGTGGTTCCAGATAAAGTTTAAAATTGGGTTTTCTATTTCTATAAAGAGTGCCATTGGAATTTTGATAAGGATTGTATTGAATCTATAGATCACATTGGGTAATATGGACATTTTTTGCAATATTAAGCTCCTGATCCATGAATATAGGATGTCTTTTTGCTTATTTTTCTTAATTTCCTATATCAATGTTTTAAAATTTTCAGTGCATAAGTAAAATTGGTTAAGTTTATTCTTATGAATTTTACTTTATTTTTTGTTGCTTAATTTCCTTTTCAAAAATTAATTGTGTATAAACATGTAACTGATTTTTTTCTTTTTTTAAAATTACATCTTTATTGGAGTATAATTGCTTTACAATGGTGTGAGAGTTTCTGCTTTATAACAAAGTGAATCAGTTATACATATACATATGTTCCCAATCTCTTCTCTCTTGCATCTCCCTCCCTCCAACCCTACCTATCCCACCCCTCTAAGTGGTCACAAAGCACCGAGCTGATCTCCCTGTGCTATGCGGCTGCTTCCCACTAGCTATCTATTTCACGTTTGGTAGTGTATATATGTCCATGCTACTCTCTCGCTTTGTCACAGCTTACCCTTCCCCCTCCCCATATCCTCAAGTCCATTCTCTAGTAGATCTGTGTCTTTATTCCTCTCTTACTCCTAGGTTCTTCATGACCTTTTTTTTTTCTTAAATTCCATATATATGTGCTAGCATATGGTATTTGTCTTGATCTTTCTGACTTACTTCACTCTGTATGACAGAATATAAGTCCCTCCACCTCATTACAAATAGCTCAATTTCCTTTCTTTTAATGGCTGAGTAATATTCCATTGTATATATGTGCCACATCTTCTTTATCCATTCATCTGATGATGGACACTTAGGTTGTTTCCATTTCCGTGCTATTGTAAATAGAGCTGCAATGAACATTTTGGTACATGACTCTTTTTGAATTATGGTTTTCTCAGGGTATATGCCCAGTAGTGGGATTGCTGGGTCATATGGTAGTTCTATTTGTAGTTTTTTAAGGAACCTCCATACTGTTCTCCATAGTGGCTGTACCAATTCACATTCCCACCAGCAGTGCAAGAGTGTTCCCTTTTCTCCACACCCTCTCCAGCATTTATTTTTTCTATGTAGTTTTGATTTGCATTTCTCTAATGATAAATGATGATGAACATTCTTTCATGTATTTGTTGGCAGTCTGTATATATTATTTGGAGAAATGTCTATTTAGGTCTTCTGCCCATTTTTGGATTAGGTTGTTTGTTTTTTTGTTATTGAGCTGCATGAGCTGCTTATAAATTTTGGAGATTAATCCTTTGTCAGTTGCTTCATTTGCAATTATTTTCTCACATTCTGAGGGTTCTCTTTTGGTCTTTTTTATGGTTTCCTTTGCTGTGCAAAAGCTTTGAAGTTTCATTAGGTCCCATTTGTTTATTTTTGTTTTTATTTCCATTTCTCTAGGAGGTGGGTCAAAAAGGATCTTGCTGTGATTTATGTCATAGAGTGTTCTACCTATGTTTTCCTCTAAGAGTTTGATAGTTTCTGGCCTTACATTTAGGTCTTTAATCCATTTTCAGTTTATTTTTGTATATGGTGTTAGGGAGTGATTTAATCTCATACTTTTACATGTATCTGTTCAGTTTTCCCAGCACCACTTATTGAGGAGGCTATCCTTTCTACACTGTATATTCCTGCCTCCTTTATCAAAGATATGGTGACCATATGTGTGTGGGTTTATCTCTGTGCCTTCCATCCTGTTCCATTGATCTATCTTTCTGTTTCTGTACCAGTACCATACTCTCTTGATTACTGTAGCTTTGTAGTATAGTCTGAAGTCAGGGAGCTTGATTCATCCAGATCCGTATTTCGTTCTAAAGATTGCTTTGGCTATTCGGGGTCTTTTGTGTTTCCATACAAAATGTGAAATATTTTCTTCTGTTTCTGTGAAAAATGCCAGTGGTAGTTTGATAGGGATTGCATTGAATCTGTACATTGCTTTGGATAATAGAGTCATTTTCACAATGTTGATTCTTCCAATCCAACAACATGGTATATCTCTCCATCTCTTTGTATCATCTTTAATTTCTTTCATTAGTGTCTTATAATTTGCTGCATACAGATCTTTTGTCTCCTTAGGTAGGTTTATTCCTAGATATTATTCTTTTTGTTGCAATTGTAAATTGGAATGTTTTCTTGATTTCACTTTCAGACTTTTCATCATTAGTGTATAGGAATGCCAGAGATTTCTGTGCATTAATTTTGTACCCTGCTACTTTACCAAATTCATTGATGAGCTCTAGTAGTTTTCTAGTAGCATCTTTAGGATTCTCTATGTATAGTATCATGTCATCTGCAAACAGTGACAGAATTACTTCTTCTTTTCCGATTTGGATTCCTTTTATTTCCTTTTATTCTCTGATTGCTGTGGCTCAAACTTCCAAAACTGTGTTGAATAAGAGTGGTGAGAGTGGGCAACCTTGTCTTGTTCCTGATCTAATGGAAATGCTTTCAGTTTTTCACCATTGAGGACGATGTTGGCTGTGGGTTTGTCATATGTGGTCTTTATTATGTTGAGGAACATTCGCTTTATGTCTCTTTTTGCAGGGTTTTTATCAGAAATGTGTGGTGAATTTTGTCGAAAGCTTTCTCTGCATCTATTGAGATGATCATATGTTTTTTTCTCCTTCAATTTGTTAATATGGAGTATTGTATTGATTGATTTGTGTATATTGAAGAATCCTTGCATTCCTGGAATAAATCCCACTTGATCATAGTGTATGATCCTTTTAATGTGCTATTGATTTCTGTTTGCTATTATTTTGTTGAGGATTTTTGCATCTATGTTCATCAGTGATATTGGCCTGTAGTTATCTTTCTTTGTGACATCCTTGTCTGGTTTCGGTATCAAGGTGATGGTGGCTTGTAGAATGAGTTTGGGAGTGTTCCTCCCTCTGCTGTATTTTGGAAAATTTTGAGAAGGATAGGTGTTAGCCCTTCCCTAAATGTTTGATAGACTTCGCCTGTGAAGCCATCTGGTCCTGAGCTTTTGTTTGTTGGAAGATTTTTAATCACAGTTTCAATTTCAGTGCTTGTGACTGGTCTGTTCATAATTGCTATTTCTTCCTGATTCAGTCTCGGCACGTTGTGCATTTCTAAGAATTTGTCCTTTTCTTCCATGTTTTCCATTTTATTGGCCTAGAGTTGCTTGCAGTAATCTCTCATGATCTTTTGTATTTCTGCAGTGTCAGTTGTTACTTCTCCTTTTGCATTTCTAATTCTATTGATTTGAGTCTTCTCCCGTTTTTTCTTAATGAGTCTAGCTAATGGGTTATCATTTTTTTTATCTTCTCAAAGAACCAGCTTTTAGTTTTATTGATCTTTGCTATTGTTTCCTTCATTTCTTTTTCATTTATTTCTGATCTGATCTTTATGATTTCTTTCCTTCTGCTAACTTTGGGGTATTTTGTTCTTCTTTCTATAATTGCTTTAGGTTCAAGGTTAGGTTGTTTTTTCAAGATGTATACTGTTTCTTAAGGTAGGATTGTACTGCTATAAACATCCCTCTTAGAACTGCTTTTACTGCATCCCATAGGTTGTGGGTCGTCGTGCCTCCATTGTCATTTGTTTCTAGGTATTTTTTGATTTCCTCTTTGATTTCTTCAGTGATTACTTCGTTATTAAGTAGTGTATTGTTTAGCCTCCCTGTGTTTGCAATTTTTACAGATCTTTTCCTGCAATTGATGTCTATGCTCATAGTGTTGTGGTCGGAAAAGTTATTTGATACAATTTCAATTTTCTTAAATTTACCAAACTTGATTTGTGACCCAAGATATGATCTATCCTGGAGAATGTTCCATGAGCACTTGAGAAAAATGTGTATTCTGTTGTTTTTGGATGGAATGTCCTATAAATATCAATTAAGTCCATCTTGTTTAATGTATCATTTAAAGCTTGTGTTTCCTTATTTATTTTCATTTTGGATGATCAGTCCATTGGTGAAAGTGGGGTGTTAAAGTCCCCTACTATGAATGTGTTACTGTCGATTTCCCCTTTTACGGCTGTTAGTATTTCCCATATGTATTGAGGTGCTCCTATGTTGGGTGCATAAAAATTTACAATTGTTATATATTCTTCTTGGATTGATCCCTTGATCATTATGTAGTGTCCTTCTTTTTCTCTTCTAATAGTCTTTATTTTAAAGACTATTGTGTTTGACATGAGAGTTGCTACTACAGGTTTCTTTTCATTTCCATTTGCATGGAATATATTTTTCCATCCCCTTACTTTCAGAATGTATGTTTCTCTAGGTCTGAAGTGGGTGTCTTGTAGAAAGCATGTATATGGGTCTTGATTTTTTTATCCGTTCAGCCAATCTGCGTCTTTTGGTGAGAGTACTTAGTCCATTTACATTTAAGGTAATTATTGATATGTATGTTCCTATTCCCATTTTCTTAATTGTTTTGGGTATTTTATTGTAGGTCTTTTCCTTCCCTTGTGTTTCTTGCCTAGAGCAGTTCCTTTAGCATTT
Organism: Lagenorhynchus albirostris; assembly: GCF_949774975.1. NCBI lineage: Eukaryota > Metazoa > Chordata > Mammalia > Artiodactyla > Delphinidae > Lagenorhynchus > Lagenorhynchus albirostris. The sequence continues at coordinate 29,776,599 of NC_083112.1, forward strand.
GTTGTAAAGCTGGTTTGGTGGTGCTGAACTCTCTCAACTTTTGCTTCTCTGTAAAGGTTTTAATTTTTCCATCAAATCTGAATGAGATCCTTGCTGGGTAGAGTAATCTTGATTGCAGGTTTTTCTCCTTCATCACTTTAAATATCTCCTGCCAGTTCCTTCTGGCTTGCAGAGTTTCTGCTGAAAGTTTTGCTTTTAACTTTATGGGGATTCCCTTGTGTGTTATTTGTTGTTTTTCCCCGTGCTGCTTTTAATATTTTCTTTGTATTTAAATTTTGACAGTTTGATTAATATGTGTCTTGGCGTATTTCTCCTTGGATTTATCCTGTATGGGACTCTCTGTTCTTCCTGCAGTTGATTAACTCTTTCCTTTCCCATATCAGGGAAGTTTACAACTATATTGTCTTCAAATATTTTTGCAGTCCCTTTCATTTTCTCTTCTTCTTCTAGAACCCTTTTAATTTGAATGTTGGCACATTTAATGTTGTCCCAGAGGTCTCTGAGTCTGTCCTCAGTTCTTTTCATTCTTTTTTCTTTATTCTGCTCTGTAGTAGTTATTTCCACTATTTTATCTTCCAGGTCACTTGTCTGCTCTTCTGCCTGTTTTTCTGCTATTGATCCAATCTAGAGTATTTTTAATTTCATTTATTGTGTTGTTCATGATTGCTTGTTTCACCTTTAGTTCCTCTGGGTCCTTATTAAATGTTTCTTGCATTGTGTCTATTCTATTTCCAAGATATTGGATCATCTTTACTATCATTATTCTGAATTGTTTTTCAGGTAGACTGCCTATTACCTCTTCATTTTTTAGGTCTGGTGGGTTTTTATCTTGCTCTTTCATCTGCTGTGTGTTTTTCTGTCATCTCATATTGCTTATCTTACTGTGTTTGGGGTCACCTTTTTCCGGGCTGCAGGTTTTAGTTCCCATTGTTTTTCGTGTCTGTTCCCAGTTGCTAAAGTTGATTCATTGTGGTGTGTAGGCTTACTTGTGGAGGGGACTAGTGCCTGTGTTCTGGTGGATGAGGCTGGATCTTGTCTTTCTGGTGGGCAGGTTCACGTCTGGTGGTGTGTTTTGGGGTGTCTGTGGACTTTTTATGATTTTAGGCAGCCTCTCTGCTAATGGGTGGGGTTGTGTTCCTGTCTTGCTCCTTGTTTGGCATAAGGTATCCAACACTATAACTTGCTGGTCATTGAGTTAAGCTGGGCATTGGTGTTGAGATGGAGATCTCTGGGAGATTTTTGCCATTTGATATTACATGGAGCTGGAAGGTCTCTTGTGGACCAGTGTCCTGAAGTTGGCTCTCCCACCTCAGATGCACAGCACAGACTCTTGGCTGCAGCACCAAGAGCCTTTCATCCACTCAGCTCAGAATTAAAGGGAGAACAATTTGTAAGAAAGAAAGAAAGAAGGAAAAAGGAAAGAAAGAAAGAAAGATTGGAGGGAAGGTGGGAGGGAGGGAGGGGGAAGGGAGGAAGGGAGGAAGGAAGGAAAGAAAGAAAGAAAGACATAATAAAATACAATAAAGTAAGATAACATAAAATAAGATTATTAAAATAAAAAATAAGTATTAAGAAAAAATAATTTTTAAAAGAAAAAAAAATATGGACAGACAGAACCCTAGGAGAATAGTGGAAGAAAGCTATACAGACAAAATCTCACACAGAAGGTACAGACACACACTCACAAAAAGAGGAAAAGGGGCAAAAAATCATAAATCTTGCTCTCAAAGTCCACCTTCTCAATTTGGGATGACTCGTTGTCTATTCATGTATTCCACAGGCGCAGGGTACATCAAGTTGATTGTGGAGCTTTAATCCACTGCTTCTGAGGCTGCTGGGTGGTATTTCCCTTTCTCTTCTTTGTTTTCACAACTCCCAGGGCTCAGCTTTGAATTTGGCCCCGCCTGAGTGTAGGTAGCCAGAGAGCGTCTGTTCTTCGCTCAGACAGGACAGGGTTAAAGGAGCAGCTGCTTCAGGGACTCTGGCTCACTCAGGCTGGGGGGAGGGTGGGGTAAGGAGTGCAGGGCGAGCCTGCAGCAGCAGAGGCCGGTGGGATGTTGAACCAGCCTGAGACATGCCGTGCCTTCTCCTGGGGAATTTGTCCCTGGATCCCGGGACCCTGGCAGTGGCGGGCTGCACAAGCTCCCCAGAAGAGGGGGTGTGGATAGTTTCCTGTGGTTGCACACAGGTTTCTTGGTGGCAGCAGCAACAGCCTTAGTGTCTCATGCCCGTCTCTGGGGTCCACGCTTTTAGTCTCGGCTCATGCCCGTCTCTGGAGCTCCTTTAAGCAGCGCTCTTAATCCCCGCTCCTCACGCACCAGGAAACAAAGAGGGAAGAAAATGTCTCTTGCCTCTTCGGCAGGTCCAGAGTTTTCCCTGGACTCCCTCCAGGCTAGCTGTGGTGCACTAACCCCCTGCAGGCTGTGTTCATGCCGCCAACCCCAGTCCTCTCCCTGTGCTCCGACCGAAGCTGGAGCCTCAGCTCCCAGCCCCGCTTGCCCTGTCAGGTGAGCAGAAATCCTCTTGGGCTGGTGAGCCGGTCGGCACCGATCCTCTGTGCGGGAATCTCTCCGGTTCGCCCTCCACACCCCTGTTGCTGTGCTCTCCTCCGCAGCTCCGAAGCTTTCCCCTCCGCCACCCTCAGTCTCTGGCTGCGTAGGGGCTTCCTGGTGTATGGAAACCTTTCCTCCTTCACAGCTCCCTCCCACTGGTGCAGGTCCCATCTCTATCATTTTGTCTCTGTTTATTCTTTTTTCTTTTGCCCTACCCAGGTATGTGTGGACTTTCTTGCCTTTTGGGAGGTCTGAGGTCTTCTGCCAGCGTTCAGTAGGTGTTCTGTAGGAGTTGTTCCACGTGTAGATGTATTTCTGGTGTATCTGTGGGGAGGAAGGTGATCTCCACGTCTTACTCTTCCGTCATCTTCCCCTCGTCCCCCTGTAACTGATTTTTATGTGTTGAGTTTGTATCTTGTTACTATACTGAATTCATTGAAACATTCTAACAATTTTTGTTGCGTCTTTAGGGTTTTCTGTATATATGATCATGTCATTTGCAAACATAGGATTTTACTTCTTTCCTGATTGGAACACCTTTTATTTCTTTTTATTGTCTAATTTACCCTTGCTAGGACTTCTAGTGCTATGTTGACAATAAGTTGTTAGAGTGGGCTTCCTTGACTTGTACTGGATCTTAGAGGTAAAGCTATTCATATTTTCCCATTAATATATTATCTGCGTGTTTTTCATACCTGGCCTTTATGTTGTTTCCTCTATACCTATTTTTTTGAGAGTTTTAATCATGAATGGATGTTGGACTTCTTCAGATACTTTCTCTGCTTCTATTGAGATGATCATGTCGTTTTGAAATTTCATTTTGTTAATGTGTTTTATCACATTGATTGATTTGTGTATGTTAAACCATCCTTGCATTCCTGGGATAAATCCCACTTAGTCATGTTATATGATCCTTTTAATTTGCTGTTAAATTCAACTGGCTATTTGATTTTAACCAATTACCTCTGCAAAGTTCTTTTTTCCATATAAGTTCACATTCTGTTTTTCTGGTGGCCATGAGTTTTGAGGGATACTAGTTAACCCAGTATACTATCCGATCAACTTCTTTTTTTTCATTTTTTACTTTTTTTATATTTTTATTTTTTATCGGTATGTGGGCCTCTCACTGTTGTGGCCTCTGCCATTGCAGAGAACAGGCTCCGGATGTGCAGGCTCAGCAGCCATGGTTCACAGGCCCAGCTACTCCGCGGCATGTGGGATCTTCCTGGACCAGGACACAAACCCGTGTCCCCTGCATCGGCAGGTGGACTACCAACCACTGTGCCACAAGGCAAGCCCAATTTGTGCTTAGATAGTTAATCAAATCATAGAATTAGAGACTATATTAAGAGGCAATCAGAGAAGGCAAATATTTCAACAAGGCAATTTTAGACATGAGGGAAATCGTAGTCAAAAAAGTGAAATTACTTCCCAAAGATCACACAAAGATCGAGAAATTCCCTTCTAAATTTGAATGCTCAGAAAAAAATGCAGAAAGTTTTGTTAAACCTGTATTTTTAAAACTATGATTGTATTTGCTATTAAACAATGTTAAAGCTGCCATGTATTTCATGTGCTTAAAAGTACCTCAATTACCTTATTTTATAAATTTTGTAATATCCTAAGTATATTTTATATAAAATATATTTTATATTTAAATACATGTGTATTTAAATATAAAATATATTTTATATAAAATATACTTAGGATATTTTATATACTTAGGCTATCTATTCAGTCAAGTATAATTGTAAATAAACATAGAGTAACATCATGTATTTGTAAATTATGCCCATAAATTCTTTATTTCATTTAATATACCTGAGAATAAATACAAACATATATACACATATACGTGTATCTATCTATATATATGCACACACTATATATAAACACACAAACTTACAATTGAAAATATACATATTTCATAGATATTCTATTTATTTAAAAAATTATTTTATAGTAACGATGCCTTGAATGGAAGTTTATGGATCAGAAGAAGGTAACATTCTCTCCTGCAGTATCTATCAGAGCTCTCCAGGAGTGACTTAGGCACTGGGATGAAGCTGGCTTATTATTTCTCTACGTCAGTTACAGGGAGAGAAACAACAAACCCTTGCAAATACACCTGTTCTCAAGCAGAAAATGAACTGATTTTGTTCTCTCACCAGGGCTATTTGTGCTAGATGTGGCTAATGGTCACAGGTGGTCTGATCCAATCTTTTCCTATTTTAGTTGAGAAATAGCTTTTCACACTTAGGACAGTTCACTTCTATTTAGCTCTGAAAATAAGATGTCCTTGCATTCATGACAAAACTGAATTCACCTTCCTTTTATCTTGATCATATCGCCTCAAAAATTGACCTTGGAAAAACTTTTCATATTCAGAGGGTAAAAAAATTGTCTATAATATACACAGCAAAAAGTAAGGTATAGATGTGGTAATTTGATCAAATTTTACTATTAATTTCACATTCAATATTTATTTTCACAACTTAAATACTCAAAATGTTCTATACCAAGTATTCATTGAAATAGTTATTTTGATATGAGCTATGTGTCAAAAATGATTTTATTTTCATAATCCTCAATTAAACTATTAGTTCAAACTTATTATTGATATAAATTAAAATTGTGCATGGAAAACAATTAAGGATATTCCTAGCAAAGGTAATATACAGAGAATAAGGTCATGGATCTGGAAGTGGAGTAACTAGATGTATGGTCAGACATTTTCTATTTATTTGACAATATTTCTGAATTTTAAAAGTAAAGACTAAAGTAAAGTAATATTGAATTCATACTAACTTCTTTGTGTCTCAGTTATTCCCTAATATTCTAACAAAAATCACAGCCACATCAGGATTAGCTGTTTCTTTGAGTCATTGACTCTGCTCTACTATGCTTGCAACCACAGATGTCCCTGAGTATCAGCAGGAGATTGGTTCCAGGACCCCCTCCCAAGGCCCCCTCCCCTCCGACATGAAGACACCAATATCCTCAAACACTCAAGTTCCTTCTGTGAAATGGCTAGTGCAGTACACTCTCCATATCCGCAGATTTAGAATCCGCGATACGGAGGGCCGACTGTACTAATAAACCAAGTGTGGGAGAGATAACCTAAATCAGCTATCTCTGAATCAGTAAGTTTTGAGGAATGGATCACACTGGGACAAAAGCTATGTATTTATTCTTTCTAATAAGAACACAATACAATGAATAAAATAGAAGAATTTAAGAAAGCCACATCTTTCAGGATTCTTAGCTCATTTGCATTTTCTCACTTTCAGGATTCTTTCAGTCTACCTTAATTGTTTTCAAGTCAATCAGTAAAAAAATGAATGTTTTAGGTACTTCAAAATTATGTTTAGTATTCAAGTAAGTTATAAATGAAAGACAATCTGCACGTATTTTATGATATTCTGGTAAAAATAATTAAATCAAATATTAAAATGTATACTATTTAAACACAATAATGTTACTGTGAAGATTTTGCTCAGGCAAAATTATTAATACTTTAAGATTTTATTGATATATCATTTTCCTCCAAGGTTCTGTGCTATGCTATTCTCTTAAAGCTGTTTAATGCTCTTTATATTTTATGTTCCTAAGGCTCGTATTTTTACAAATATGTGATTTAATTTTCAACGGGGGCACTTGAAAAGAAATAGAAATGCATTCTATAATGACAAACTCTGAAAATTGTTGCACACATATCCTTACATTTTCTGATGCCACAGAACAATGTTCACTCATTTCTTTTGCCACTCAGCACTACCCTTCATAGACATTAATAAATTGTTTTTTTTCTAAATAACCCATCCCACTGATAGCATGCTTGATTATTTTTCCTCATAAGCTTTAGTTTGTATATGTCCCACTTCAACTAATTATCCCTTTATCACTATAACATGTAGCTCTTTGACTTCTTCACTTTGTAATATATTATGCAAACTTCCATTAAGTATCCCCATTTTATAAATTTTATGAAAATCTTATAAAAAAATGTTTGCTCTTTCAGATCATTAATAACAAAGTTATCTGAGTCTTCCATCAGGAAGTTGGTGTTTATGTTGATGTTTACCATAAACATTCTCCTATGGTCTGTTATTTGACAATCCATTACTATAGTTCTGATATGGGTTTATGTTGTATTCATGAATTCAAGCATATGAATTTATATTGTACAAAAGTTATATGACACATTATAAAACTCTTTGCTAAAATCAAAACTGTTATTCTTAATACTTACAACTAGTTTAATTTACAAATAAGTTTTTTTCTTAAATATACTTCATTTATTATACATGATTTATTTGCCCTGTCAGGGATTAAATTAAATACATATTTATAAGCTACAACATATGTTGTTTCCTTTATCCAAGGCACTACATTTATTTAGTTCCTAAATGTGCACATGTTGTAGAGTACACTTAGTGTCACAGATAATTTGGTGTGGAATTTTGATATTATTCCAATAATTATTCTAATAGAGGAATATAGATCATGGGTACTAACCATTTTATTGAGTTTATATACCACTTCTTCCAAAAAGGATTTAAGATGTTGGTTAAATTATGATTTAGGATGAATGTGAGTAAATCTGGAAGAATATGTATTTTCATATGTTTGATTGAATAAGGCTACTAACTCTTGATTTTTTGCGTTTTTCTGAAAATTTTCCAGAGTCATTTTTGTGTCAAGAAATTTTAAGAGAAAAATGCATTGGTGGGACCTCATTTAAACAGTCAAAAGAAAGATAACATGGCACAGTATAATAACTATAAGACACAGTCTAGATAAACCTTGATTTCTGTGATGGATTATCATATCTGAACCATGATAATTCATCATTTAGGTATGACTTTGTGGCACAAACTATAACTCAGAATAAATGTTCAGTAATTGACAGTTATTTTTACTTTTCATGATTATGACAAAGCAATTTCCCAGAATAACTAATAATTTCCTATATTTTTCTATCTATATTTTTTGTTTTATTTGATTGTTTTGTTTTACATCTTTCTACTTAAGATTTCTATAATTCATAACAGAAGGGAAAGTAATAGAAAATAAATTAAATAAAAAACAATGAAATGAATTGCAATACTCTCAAAGCCAGATAACAAAATGTATTGATGTGAATCATGTTAAGTTTAGTGATGCTTGGTCTATGGTCTATGTTGGTGAATGTTCCATGTGAAGTTAATAAAAACATGCACTCTCCTGATGCTGGATGCTGTACGTTATGGCAATTTGGTCAAGTTGATTGATTTTTTGAGATCTATATCCTTACTAAATTTTTGTAGGTGTGTTCTCTATTTTATTAAAAGGGAGTTAAAGTCTAGAGTTATAATTGTGGACTTATCTATTTCTTTAAATTTTAAAAACACTTTTACTAACTGTATATTTAAACTCTCTTTAAGTGCACATGTATTTAGAATTGTTACATCTTCTTGGAGAATTAACTCCTTTATTATGTAATGCCGGTTTTTATCCTAGTGATATTCATTTTCTGATAACTACTGTGACATCTACTCTGTCTTTTAGTTAGTGGTCCACCCTTTTACTCTTAACCTATGTTATTGTATTTAAAGTGACATTTCTGTAGTTAGAGCAGAATTAGGTCTTCTTTTTTTCCTCAATCTGACAATCTCTTTTAATTGGCTTGTTCAGAACATTTATATTTTATGACTGTTGCTATGTTTGGATTAAAATGTAACATCATGCCAGCTGTCTTCTGTTTGTTGCATCTGTTCTTTTTTTTGTTTTGTTTTTCCCCCTCTTTATCTGCCTTCTTTTGGATTAATTGATCATATAGTATAATCCTGTTTACCTCCATGTTGACTTATTTATACATACCTCTTTTTAAAATATTGTTTTCTTTATTTTTTGCAGTTGCTTTAGGATTTACAATATAATTTTAATTAACCAGAGTCTACCTTCAAACAGCAATACACTTCTTCATGTATAGGAAAAGGACTTTACAACACTATGTTCCCAATTTCTCTCTCCCATAGCTTGGTTTAATGCTGTCATACATTTTTTTTCACATATGCTATTAAAATATATTGCTATTAATTTCCCGGGCTTATTGGACCAACTGTTTTGTGTTATTGCTTTTCTCAACACATATGATATTCTTTTTTACCCAGTGTATAGCTACCCAAACAATGGCTGTGCATCTCTTTAGAAAAGAATTAGGAGATTCATTACCAATAGAAATTTACATTGTTGTTTCAGAGCTTCTTTTTCCCTCAGTCAAAGTTTACTGAGTCTGAGAACTGGCTCAATATGGAAACAGGGCAAGGGATCATGATATTTTATTGGTACCACCTCCCTTAGCCTCTAGATCACCCATGTTAACCAGAGAATCAGACTCTTTAGGTAGAAGGATGTAGATCACCCCACTAGGTAAGCAGCCTAGACCTGCAAAGCTCTAGCTAAAAATAAGGGGAATTTAGAATGGTTGGTAGAAATGAGGAGAAAATAAGTGATGAACAACAGTCGCAGCCTCAAGACCAATGCTACATTTTTCTCACCAAATTTCCTACTGAATGATTCCCCAGGTGAAAAACAGATAAACAAACAACAAACAAACAAAAACAACCAGAATCTTAAGGAGCTGTTCCCAGATGGGATAAAATTACTGTACAAAGCAAGAGGACTTGAGCAATGCAAAGGATGGATAATAGTGTATGCTGTGGTCTGACAGCCTACTCTCTTTAGGAATTTGACACATTTCCAGTCAGACTGTTAGTTGCTGATAGCTCTTAGTTGAGCACTTACGTGGGGAAGGTTACAACCCCTAACCAGCTAACCTTAAAACATTGACTGCTAGTGCAGGGTACAGTAGCCTAGCCCTCCAATTTCAATACTCACAAATTCTAAGGTACCATCAGCTCCAGAGCTCCTGCTAGGATTGGCCAGTGTGTCTGATGTTGAGTCACAGTTCAATGTCTCACCTTCTCCAAATTTGCCCCACTTATCCTCTTATATGTACTGTAGTAAGAGCACTCTGCATATCTGACCTACTTGCAAATATCTTCCTTACAGTTTATTTCCCAGTGAAGTTGGCCTAAGATGCTGTACTAGTAGTAAAGTACATTTTTTCTTGACTATGTATGATTTCAGCGTTTTGAATAGATTTTCTGCTTCATTCACTTTTTAGACCTAATGACCTTGAACTGTCAGCCAGAAACTTCGTGTGATAAGACTTCAAGCATATAGCATTTGTGATTCCCTTTCTTCCAAGTTATCCAGCCTCTCTCATTTATTAATTCATGTATTTTGCATTTCTTCATCATTTATTCCCTGGTTTTATTGTTTTCATTGTTGTTTTGGAAGAGTTAATACTTAAGGCATTTACTAAACGTTACCTCAAATTCTCCAAGTATTGGATAAGCACAGTAGTACTTGAAGAAGTGTTGTGAGAAATAAATGAAATAATGTATATAAACCATTTTTAACAGAATCATTCATAATAGCTATAATTGTTATTTTATATCCTCTCTTTTCTGTACTTTAACATAAGGATGTCGAGGTCCTTGGCATATGGATCTTTTATAGGATATTCCCAGTCAATTCAGCCAAACACTCTTATTATACATTTGTTAGTCCTAGTCCATGACACTAGTTTCCATAAGGAATTAAGAAAGAAATAGGAAAAGAAATTCCCCTCATATGAAACAGGAAAATTTTCAGTTCCTAGTTACAATTAACAAAGCTGTTTATAGAGGGTAGACAATTTGAGTGAGAGAAGATGTGTCTTTTTTGCTTCCCAAAGCATAGAAATATATATGAATTTATGTGTATGTATGTATATGTATATAAATAAACACACAGAGATATATATATGACATATATATCCACAGGCACATACACACACACACACACATAGTGGGTTTGGGTCTGCCTTTCTTATGGGAACTTGAAGATAGATAGGATAGGATCAGGAAAAATAAACTGGAAAAACATAAAAATAGGGGGTTCGGGGGAAGATGGAGGAGGAGAAAGACACGGAGATAACCTTCCTCTCCACAGATACACCAGAAATACATCTACACGTGGAGCAACTCCTACAGAACACCTACTGAACGCTGGCAGAAGACCTCAGACCTCCCAAAAGGCAAGAAACTCCCCACGTACCTGGGTAGGGCAAAATACAAAAAGAAAGAAACAGAGAAAAAAGAATAGGGACACGACCTGCACCAGTGGGAGGGAGCTGTGAAGGAGGAAAGGTTTCCACACACTAGGAAGCCCCTTCGTGGGCGGAGACTGTGGGAGGCAGAGCGGGGAGCTTCAGAGCCACAGAGGAGAGCACAGCAACAGGGGTGCGGAGGGCAAAGCGGAGAGATTTCCGCACAGAAGATTGCTGCCCACCGGCACTCACCAGCCCAAGAGGCTTGTCTGCTCACGCGCTGGGGTGGGCGGGGCTGCGAGCTGAGGCTCGGGCTTTGGTCGGAGCACAGGGAGAGGACTGGGGTTGTCTGCGTAAACACAGCCTGAAGGGGTTAGTGCACCACGGCTAGCCAGGAGGGAGTCCGGGAAAAGGTATGGACCTGCCGAAGAGACAAGAGACTTTTTCTTCCCTCTTTGTTTCCTGGTGCGCGAGAAGAGGGGTTTAAGAGCACTGCTTAAAAGAACTCCAGAGACGTGCGTGAGCCACGGCTAAAAACACGGACCGCAGAGACACGTGTGAGCCGCGGCTAAAAGCGCGATCCCAGAGACAGGCGCGAGCCGCGGCTAAAAGCGTGAACCCCAGGGACAAGCAGGAGACGCTAAGGCTGCTGCTGCCACCACCAAGGTGCCTGTGTGTGAGCACAGGTCACTATCCACATCCCTCTTCCGGGGAGCCTGTGCAGCCTGCCACTGCCAGGATCCCGGGATCCAGGGACAACTTCCCTGGGAGAACGCACGGCGGGCCTCAGGCTGGTGCAACGTCACACTGGCCTTTGCCACCGCAGGCTCGCCCTGCACTCTGCACCCCTCCCTTCCCCCGGCCTGAGTGAGCCAGAGCCCCCCAATCAGCGGCACCTTTAACCCTGTCCTGTCTGAGCAAAAAACAGACGCCCTTCAGCGACCTACATGCAGAGGTGGGGCCAAATCCAAAGCTGAGCCCCTGTGAGCTGTGAGAACAAAGAAGAGAAAGGGAAATCTCTCCCAGCAGCCTCAGAAGTAGCGGATCAAAGCTCCACAATCAACTTGATGTACCCTGCATGTGTGGAATACATGAATAGACAATGAATCATCCCAAATTGAGGAGGTGGACTTTGAGAACAAGATTTATGATTTCTTTTCCCCTTTTCCTCTTTTTGTGAATGTGTATGTGTATGCTTCTCTGTGAGATTTTGTCTGTATAGCTTTGCTTCCACCATTTGTCTTAGGGTTCTATCCATCCTTTTTTTATTAATTTTTTCCTTAATAATTAATTTTAATAACTTTATTATAGTTTACCTTCTTTCTTTCTTTCTTTCCTCTTTCTTTCTTTCTTTCTTTCTTTCTTTCTTTCTTTCTTTCTTTCTTTCTTTCTTTCTTTCTTTCTTTCTTTCTTTCTTTCTTTCTTTCTTTCTTTCTTTCTTTCTTTCTTTCTTTCTTTCCTCCCTTCCCTCCTTTAGAAAATGAATCATCCCAAATTGAGGAGGTGGACTTTGAGAGAAAGATTTATGATTTTTTCCCCTTTACCTCTTTTTCTGAGGCTGTATGTGTATGCTTCTGTGTAAGAGTTTGTCTGTATAGCTTTGCTTCCACCATTTGTCCTCAGGTTCTATCAATCCCTTATTTTTTTTTCTAAATAATTATTTTTTAATTCAATAACTTTATTATACTTTATTTTATTTTACTGTATCTTCTTTCTTTTTTCCTTCCTTCCCTCCTTCCTACATTCCTTCATCCCTCCCTCCCTCCCTCCTTTCTTTCCTTCTTTCCTTTTCTTCTTTCTTTCTTCCTTCCTTCCTTCCTTCCCTCCTTTCTTTCTTTCTTTCTTTCTTCCTACTTCTACTAATTCATTCTCTCTACTTTTACTACTTTTTATTCTGAACTATGTGGATGAAAGGCTCTTGGTGCTGCAGCCAGGAGTCAGTGATGTGCCTTTGAGGTGGGAGAGCCAACTTCAGGACACTGGTCAAGAAGAGTCCTCCCAGCTCCACATAATATCAAATGGTGAAAATTTCCCAGAGACCTCCATCTTAACACCAGCACCCAGCTTCACTCAACGATGAGCAAGCTACAGTGCTGGACAACCTATGCCAAACAACTAGCAAAACAGGAACACAACCCCACCCATTAGCAGAGAGACTGCCTAAAATCATAATAAGTCCACAGACACCCCAAAACACACCACCAGACGTGAACCTTCCCACTAGAGAGACAAGGTCCAGCCTCATCCACCAGAACACAGGAACTAGTCTCCTCCACCAGGAAGCCTACACAACCCACTGAACCAACCTTAGCCACTGGGGACACACATCAAAAACAACGGGAACCTCGAACCTGCAGCCTGCAAGAAGGAGACCCCAAACACAGTAGATAAGCAAAATGAGAAGACAGAAAAACACACAGTAGTTGAAGGAGCAAGATAAAAATGCACCAGACCTAACAAATGAAGAGGAAATAGGCAGTCTACCTGAAAAAGAATTCAGAATAATGAGAGTAAACATGATCCAAAATCTTGGAAATAGAATGGACAAAATGCAAGATACATTTAACAAGGACCTAGAAGATCTAAAGATGAAACAAGCAATGATTAACAACACAATAAATGAAATGAAAAAGACTCTAGATGGAATCAATAACAGAATAACTGGGGCAGAAGAACGGATAAGTGACCTGGAAGATAAAATAGTGGAAATAACTATGGCAGAGCAGAAAAAATAATGAAAAGAACTGAGGACAGCATCAGAGACCTCGCGGACAACATTAAACACACTAACATTCTAATTATAGCAGTTACAGAAGAAGAAGAGAAAAAGAAAGGGACTGAGAAAATATTTGAAGAGATTATAGTTGAAAACTTCCCTAATATGGGAAAGGAAATAGTTAATCAAGTCCAGGAAGCACAGAGAGTCCCATACAGGATGAATACAAGGAGAAATACACGAAGACACATGTTAATCAAACTGTCAAAAATTAAATACAAAGAAAGCATATTAAAAGCAGCAAGGGAAAAACAACAAATAACACACAAGGGAATCCACATAAGGTTAGCAGCTGATCTCTAAGCAGAAACTGTGCAAGCCAGAAGGTAGTGTCAGGACATACTGAAAGTGATGAAGGAGAAAAACCTGCAACCAAGATTACTCTACCCAGCAAGGATCTCACTTAGATTTGATGGAGAAATTAAAACCTTTATAGACAAGCAAAAGCTGAGAGAGTTCAGCACCACCAAACCAGCTTTACAACAAATGCTAAAGGAACTTCTCTAGGCAAGAAACACAAGGGAAGGAAAAGACCTATAATAACGAACCCAAAACAATTTAGAAAATGGGAATAGGAACTTACATATCAATAATTACCTTAAATGTAAATGGACTAAATGTTCTCACCAAAAGACACAGATTGGCTGAATGGATCCAAAAAAAATACCCGTATATATGCTGTCTACAAGAGACCCACTTCAGACCTAGAGACACATACAGACTGAAAGTAAGGGGATGAAAAAAGATATTCCAAGCAAATGGAAACCAAAAGAAAGCTGGAGTAACAATTCTCATACCAGAAAAAATAGACTTTAAAATAAAGACTATTAGAAGAGACAAAGAAGGACACTACATAATGATCAAGGGATCAATCCAAGAAGAAGATATAACAATTGAAAATATTTATGCACCAAACACAGGAGCACCTTAATACATAAGGCAAATACGAACAGCCATAAAAGGGGAAATTGACAGTAACACATTCATATTAGGGGACTTTAACACCCCACTTTCACCAATGGACAGATCATCCAAAATGAAAATAAATAAGGAAACACAAGCTTTAAATGATACATTAAAGAAGATGGGCTTAAGAGATATTTATAGGACACTCCATCCAAAAACAACATAATACACATTTTTCTCAAGTGCCCATAGAATATTCTCCAGGATTGGTCATATCTTAGATCACAAATCAAGCCTTGGTAAATTTAAGAAAATTGAAATTGTATCAAGTATCTTTTCCGACCACAACGCCATGAGTCTAGATATCAATTACAGGTAAAGATCTGTAAAAAAATACAAACACATGGAGGCTAAACAATACACTACTTAATAGTGAAGTGATCACTGAAGAAATCAAAGAGGAAATGAAAAAATACCTAGAAACAAATGACAATGGAGACAAAATGACCCAAAACCTATGGGATGCAGCAAAAGCAGTTCTAAGAGGGAAGTTTATAGCAATACAAGCCCATCTTAAGAAGCAGGAAACATTTTGAATAAACAACCTAACCTTGCACCTAAAGCAATTAGAGAAAGAAGAACAAAAAAACCCCAAAGTTAGCAGAAGAAAAGAAATCATAAAAATCAGATCAGAAATAAATGAAAAATAGAGGAAAGAAACAATAACAAAGATCAATAAAACTAACAGCTGGTTCTTTGAGAAGATAAACAAAATTGATAAACCATTAGCCAGACTCATCAAGATAAAAAGGGAGAAGACTCAAGTCAATAGAATTAGAAATGAAAAAGAAGTGACAATTGACACTGCCGAAATACAAAAGATCATGAGAGATTACTACAAGTAACTCTATGCCAATAAAATGGACAACCTGGAAGAAATGGACAGATTCTTAAAAATGCAGAAACTGCCAAGACTGAATCATGAAGAAATAGCAAATATGAACAAACCAGTCACAAGCACTGAAATTGAAACTGTGATTAAAAATCTTCCAGCAAACAAAAGCCCAGGACCAGATGGCTTCACAGGCGAATTCTATCAAACATTTAGAGAAGAGGTAACACCTATCCTTCTCAAACTCTTCCAAAGTGTAGCAGAGGGAGGAACACTCCAAAATTCCTTCTACGAGGCCACCATCACCTTGGTACCAAAACCAGACAAGGATGTCACAAAGAAAGAAAACTACAGGTCAATATCACTGATGAACATAGATGCAAAAATCCTCAACAAAATACTAGCAAACAGAATCCAACAACACATTAAAAGGATCATACATCATGATCAAATGGGGTTTATTCCAGGAATGCAAGGATTCTTCAATATATGCAAATAAATCAATGTGATACACAATATTAACAAATTGAAGGAGAAAAACCATATGATCATCTCAATAGAGGCAGAAAATCTTTTGACAAAATTCAACACCTATTTATGATAAAAACCCTGCAGAAAGTAGGCATAGAGGGAACTTTCCTCAACATAATAAAGGCCATATATGACAAACCCACAGCCAGCATCATCCTCAATGGTGAAAAACAGAAAGCAGTTCCACTAAGATCAGGAACAAGACAAGATTGCCCACTCTCACCACTCTTATTCAACATAGTTTTAGAAGTTTTAGCCACAACAATCAGAGAGGAAAAGGAAATAAAATGAATCCAAATCAGAAAAGAAAAAGTAACGCTGTCACTGTTTGCAGATGACATGAGAGTATACATAGAGCATCCTAAAGATGCTACCAGAAAACTACTAGAGCTAATCAATGAATTTGGTAAAGTAGCAGGATACAAAATTAATGCACAGAAATCTCTGGCATTCCTATACACTAACGATGAAAAATCTGAAAGTGACATCAAGAACACACTCCCATTTACCATTGCAACAAAAAGAATAAAATAGTTAGGAATAAACCTACCTAAGGAGACAAAGACCTGTATGCAGAAAATTATAAGACACTGATGAAATAAATTAAAGATGATACAAATAGATAGAGATATATACCATGTTCTTGGATTGGAAGAATCAACATTGTGAAAATGACTCTACTACCCAAAGAAATCTATAGATTTAATGCAATCCCTATCAAACTACCACTGGCATTTTTCACAGAACTAAAATAAAAAATTTCACAATTAGTATGGAAACACAAAAGACCCTGAATAGCCAAAGCAATCTTGAGAACGAAGAGCGGAGCTGGAGGAATCAGGGTCCCTGACTTCAGACTATACTACAAAGCTACAGTAATCAAGGGAGTATGGTACTGGCACAAAAACAGAAAGATTGATCAATGGAACAGGATAGAAAGCCCAGAGATAAACCCACGAACATATGGTCACCTTATCTTTGATATAGGAGGCAGTAATGTATAGTGGAGAAAGGACAGCCTCTTCAATAAGTGCTGCTGGGAAAACTGGACAAGTACATATAAAAATATGAGATTAGATCACTCCCTAAAACCATACACAAAAATAAGCTTAAAATGGATTAAAGACCTAAATGTAAGGCCAGAAACTATCAAACTCTTAGAGGAAAACATAGGCAGAACACTCTATGACAGCAAGATCCTTTTTGACCCAACACCTAGAGAAATGGAAATAAAAACAAAAATAAACAAATGGGACCTAATGAAACTTCAAAGCTTTTGCACAGCAAAGGAAACCATAAACAAGACCAAAAGACAACCCTCAGCATGGGAGAAAATATTTGCAAATGAAGTAACTGACAAAGGATTAATTTCCAAAATTTACAAGCAGCCCATGCAGCTCAATAACAAAAAAACAACCCAATCCAAAAATGAGCAGAAGATCTAAATAGACATTTCTCCAAAGAAGATATACAGACTGCCAACAAACACATGAAAGAATGCTCAACATCATTAATCATTAGAGAAATGCAAATCAAAACTACAATGAGATATCATCTCACACCAGTCAGAATGGCCATCTTCAAAAAATCTAGAAACAATAAATGCTGGAGAGGGTGTGGAGAAAAGGGAACACACTTGCACTGCTGGTGGGAATGTGAATTGGTACAGCCACTATGGAGAACAGTATGGAGGTTCCTTAAAAATCTACAAATAGAACTACCATATGACCCAGCAATCCCACTACTGGGCATATACCCTGAGAAAACCAAAATTCATAAAGAGTCATGTACCAAAATATTCATTGCATCTCTATTTACAATAGCCCAGAGATGGAAACAACCTAAGTGTCCATCATCAGATGAATGGATAAAGAAGATATGGCACATATATACAATGGAATATTACTCAGCCATGAAAAGAAACGAAATTGAGCTATTTGTAATGAGGTGGATAAACTTAGATTCTGTCATACAGAGTGAAGTAAGTCAGAAAGAGAATGACAAATACCATATGCTAACACATATATATGGAATTTAAGAAAAAATATATGTCATGAAGAACCTAGGGGCAAGACAGGAATAAAGACACAGACCTACTGGAGAACAGACTTGAGGATATGGGGAGGGGGAAAGGTGAGCTGTGACAAAGCGAGAGAGAGGCATGGACATATATACACTAACAAACTTAAGGTAGATAGCTTGTGGGAAGCACCCGCATAGCACAGAGATATCAGCTCGGTGCTTTGTGACGACCTGGAGGTGTGCGATAGGGAGAGTGGGAGGGAGGGAGACACAAGAGAGAAGAGATATGAGAACATATGTGTATGTATAACTGGTTCACTTTGTTATAAAGCAGAAACTAACACACCATTGTAAAGAAATTATACCCCAATAAAGATGTTTAAAAAAAGAAAAAAAATCATAAAAATAAATATGCCTGCAGATTTTCCTCAGTCCTTTTTCAAGGAAAGAGATAGAAATGATTTTTGGCTTCATTCTTTATTTCCAAACCGATTAACAACAGTAGAAAAAATCGGGAGTAATTCAAAGTAAAATAGATTTGTAAGTGAATAATACACTATTATGGAAGCCAGCAAAGTTTTTCTCTACAGGGCTAGACTGTAAATATTTTAGGTTTCCAGGCTGGCCACCTAAGTTCTCTTGTGCATATTGTTCTTTGTGTTTGTTTTGTTTTCATTTATTTTTGCAGCTCTTTTAAAATGTAAAAAATATTTTTAGCTCATGAGCGATGCAAAACAGACCATGAGCTAGATTGTGCCGGGGTGGGGCAGGGTTGTGCTTAGTTTGCCAAGTTCTAATTTACAGCATTCTCTATACTGTATAGGTTATGAATGTAGTAAGTGCAGCCAGTGATGTCTGGATGGGATATGGATTCAGCAAAGGAAAGAACACTCTATGATAATAAACTTGACCTCTGTTAATTCAGTCGAGCACAGTATATAGGCTAGGAGTAGTAAACACATTTCTTGCTTGAGCTTTCAACTATTGAGTCAGGATGGTTATAATTAGAACCAATATGCTCACCATTATTTAGCACCCTGATTTTACATACAGAGTGACACCTTGAGCAAAGAAAACCTATCAATATTTTTACCATCTCCCCTTAATAATGCAGTTTGGAGTTTCTTAGTAATTATTTTTTTTCTATGACATTCTTAAAATGTGACCTGTTGATGGAGAGTAATCATGGATGATGATGATAGCTTAGATATTGATGCTGCCCCCCATGTTTCCAAAACTTAATTGAAATAAGGCTGACTCATTGTCAGAAATAATAAAATCTTGGCATTCTGTGCTGTGACTAATAAATGGCTATGGAGTAAAAAAAAAATCTATGAGATGGAACTGAGAGAATTAAAACTTTTCTAAAAACAGGAAGACCACAAGCAAGAATTTCCCCCAAATTATAATGAAAATAAATATAAATTTTACTTTTAGTCATTGGAAGCTTCAACAAGAAATGTATGTCCCTTCAACAGTTTATGATACAAGTCCAATACTTGCTGCCTTCTTTTAACTATTTCAATAATGTTATTCAAGATAATGATATGATGATGATTAGAATAATAGTCTGAATCTCTATAAAATGTATCAATTTGATTGAATTGCAAGTAACTTGAATTCCATATCCCTTAGCACTTCCAAACACACTTTTAGACTTGAAGCACAAGTCAATCTAGAATTTGATGCATTTATTCTTTTATTGAACTGCATGAAAAGATAAATCAAGAATTTATTAATACCAAAGTTAAATTTGTAATGGTAGAGAGCTCAGGGCATTTGACTTAAAAATTGCTATTACAGCAATGAAGATAAGTGTCGAAGGTTTAGCCAGTAGCTTCAGGTATAAAAATGTGCATTATCCTGGCATAAGGGAAGTTTTAACTAACTGACCTTTAGATTTGCAAAAACATCCTGGAAAAATGTATGTAAGAAACAAAGTCCATCAATCTATTGTAAAGATTTTTCATTAAGTATGCTGTTTGGATGTCTCACCAAGTGTTGACTCAACATTCCCAAGAGTGTGTTGAAGGTAATTTTCATAGTTGGGAAAACTATTCTGGGTTGCTTAATTATTCTTTTTGATGGTTTGTTTGGGTTTTATATTTCTAAAATTTGGTATAACATTTTTTAAAACATCCTTACTTTAGAATTTTGTCTATAAACTACTAAGGAAGAACCAGAGACATGGAGATGTTAAGAGGCTTGCCCTTCGGGTGAGTCAGTTAAGAAGAAATGAAATTCTAAAGCACAGATCTCTTTTCTTTAAGTCGTCAGGGTTATTTATTGGAGGATATTGTATAATTTCTAACATTGTATTGAAATTCTATACATATAATATGAAAAAACATTTGTTACACTAAAATTAACATAAAAACATTCTTTTTATTTAAATAATGTGTTAAGTGATGGGAAAGTTAAGTTGTTCTAGCATGAGACCATTTGCTTTTTGATCTGAAAAGTAATAAATTGAGTAATATAGGTACTGAGTAATATAGGTAGTGATTATTACTACTTAGTTTAAAAGATGATATGCATGTTATTTTTTTCTTCTGAGGGACAGATTTTGAGACTTAAAGTTGTAGTTGTTTGCATTAATAAGTTTTTAAATTTAGTTTACTATTGCAATTGAATTATTTTAAATGTATTTTGAGTACCGAAAAAAATTTAGGAGTCTTGACTATTGTATGATTTTATCACATTGCATATCCTTTGTTGTATACCCCAAACAAGCTCTTGTATATGCAACTCTTTTCATCAGCTGCTTCTTAAAATCATAAAGCCAATTGTTCATTTAAGCTAGAGAATGAACACCGGGCATGTTCATCCATCTAAACAAAGCACATTTCCAACAAAGTTATAAGGACAGATTATTCTTTAAACTGAGGTGATGGATGTGAATGTTTCAGAAATTATTAATTATTGAAAAGCACACAGTTTAATATATTGCTCTCCATTCCTCTAATCTTATTTTTGAGATATATTATTGACTTTGGAGTATTTTTACTATTATTTTCAAAACAACATTAACATTAAAGTGTTCCCAGATTAACAGAAGGTAACTACAACCATGAAAAAATGCATTAAAAAGACAATTGAACATTAAAGAAATAAAAACTCCATATACAGGATCGTTTTAAAGATATCTATTTACCCATAGTGAATTAAAACAAACTTAAGGTACATTAATTAATTTTGTTTTAACTAAAATTTATGTGTCAAAAATAGAACAAGAAATTCTCAATAAAGTTTGGCCATGATATTAAAAAAAATAGAATAGCAAGATCACTGTTGTGCCTAACTCAATTAAATTCATTTAATCTTACAGTGATATTCTTACCTCTTGTATGAGCCCATGCTACTATGAAAAACCTACAGGATATGCATAGTAAATTTTAAAAGACAGTTTGTATTTACAAAAGTGCAAAATAACAGAAATGATCTTCTCTACAAGTAAGTTAGTCAGTTAAAGTGTTGTCCTTAATGGAAAGGAGCATCTCTTTTATATGTATGAGGTGAAAATTTAGCGCAAGTTGAGTTCATGCGAACTAAGAAAGAAAAATGTTCAAAGTGTAAGTTAAATAATTTGTCCTCAGCTTTGTGTGTGTGTGTATGTACGTGTGTGCTTTGAGGGGCGGGGGAGCTTTCCTCACTACTAATTTTCTTTTGAAATAAAAGGTCAGAATTTGAATGAAAAGGAAAAGGGAATTAGTAAAACTGTTTACAAGGTACAAATAAGAGTAGAAATTGGAGATAATAAGTATGCTAATGAGAAGACAGAAATTAGTCCAAGAAAAATTGTGGCACACAAAGTACTTTTCTTTTTTAATCTTTAGAAAGGTAGTTCATGCAATTAGAGGTAATCATTATGTTCATAGAGTAGTACACAAAGACTTGGAATGATCTCCAGTTGCAGCAAGCAATTTATCCACATTGCTGAACATTATCCTATATCTTTGCCTGTTCAATTTTGTGCACCCAAAGTCTTAATTTTGACCTAAAACCCTGTCTCTGAAAAAAAAAACAAACTTTCTATGTTTGAAAAATCACATCCTCTAAATATTATTTTTAAATATTCGTTCTTAATTGTTTTTCAAATTTATTTTGGGATATTAAAATTTAGAAATTCTATCAGAATAAAGATTTTCATGTTGGTAGGCCTGCTTTATAATTTTATAGAGGTTCAAATAATACAGTTTGTACCCTTGTGTTGGCTTCTCCTGTTCAATAGTTTAATTATGGGATTTATCTATATTGTTGACAATTATTTAAAGTATTAATTCTATACTTCATACATATTAAGTGTTGAAGAAATTTTAGCTACTGTTAGGAGTATTTTACTTCTTTTTTCTCTCTCTCTCTCTTTTCCTATCCTTTTCCGCCTCCTTCCCATTACTTTCTCATTCATGGAGCAGTAATCTTCCCCTGTTTCTCAGTTTATACTTTTTTTGGTGAAAAATAAATCCAGTTGATTTGTAAAATGGACCCATGGAAAATATCTTTTTAAAGTTCTTGTTCATCAGAAAGTTATTTTATCTATACCCTCACTGGATTAGAATAGAAATCTCCACTATAAATTGTTTTCACTAAGAAGTTTGAAATTATGGCTCCTTTTTTTTATTCTCTTTTCATACTGATATTAAGTTATTGTTTATTTCCAATCCTTGTGTACTTTTTTTTCACTCCGGAAGGAGTTAGGATCTCTATTTTACTTCTGTTGTTCTGAAAATTCACACTGACTTATGCCTTGGGCTGCATCTTTCTTTTATTTCTTTCTTAGGGTCCTGTCTGGACCTTTTCACTCTTGAAATGATTACTTACTGTTGAAAAAATGTTTTCCTGGTTCATTATTTGAATATTTTCCCCTTCATTTTATGTATTCTTTCTTTCAGAAAATGCTGTTAGTTGGAAGTCAAACTTCCCGAATTCATCTGTTTTCCTTTCTATGCCTCAAATTTCCTCCTACACTCAATGATTTTATCTATTTAATTTTCAAACTATCAAATTACTTATTTTGACTCTGGTATTCAATTTTTTGTGATCTTTTATGGGGCAATAACTTTTCTGTTTGAGGCCATAAATTAGAGTTTACATTCCTGACAACTTATTTTATTGAATTTACTGTCTTCTTTTCCTCTCTCTACTATTATTTTTGATTTGTTTTGTTTGGCTTCTTTCCTGATGAATGTTTTCAACAAATTCTACTGATTCTTTTTTGGCTTTTCATATTTAAAAGTTAAATACTAAAAATGTGAATGAAAGTTCTGTTAAGAACAGGTTTGCTTATCTGGTGGAATTGATGGTGAGAGAGTGAGATTATTTAGTGGAGGCACACTAAAAGTCAGTATCCATATGTTTTCTCTCTAAAACTCTAATTTTTCCAGGAAAAAAGATCCTTGAAATCACTGAATAGGGGAAATCAATCTTGCAGAGTTCTCACCTTTCATTTAGCTACTTTTTATTTAATATCCTACCTTCTCTCTACTAGTTTAATTCTGCCGTACACTGTGCCTATGCCTACCAGTCCAGAGATTTTTGCTTCAATTTCTCCAATTTATATTCTTCCTGATTCTTAGGATGAATAGATAGAGAAAACATTTGTGTTTCTGATTGGTTGTAATTTTCTGAGGATATGATTTTTCTTTCTCTATGTTCTTTAGATCAACCTCCCACCTTTTACTGCCTGTTCTCATGCCTATCTTCCACAGTACCTCATGTAACCACTTTCTGTACATTTCAGGAGTTCTTCAGGGAAAGCTGTCTTATTTCTAATTGAGACCACCCTCTGCAAGCAGCAAGGATTTCACTCAATCTGCTAAGGTGCTGACCACTCTGCCCACTTCCAAATTTATCTCTTCATCTATCTGACATTTCATGAGAAATTTATAATGAAACTCTTTACCAAAAAGGCAAAATTACCAGTAAGCATAGTGATAATGGATTATCTCGTAAGTTGCATACCATGTCCCATTGGCCTACAGAGTTATAAACATCTACTAGCTATTACAAATCAAAAGCACTTGGCTCAAACACCCATAAAGTGGACATAAGAATATTGGCTGATTGCATTCATGCAAATTTTTTATACCTGAATTGATCGCATTGAATTATATATTTAAAATCTTGGTTTGAAAAAAAGACCCAGAGGTAGAAATTTTAGGTAATTTTTGGAAATCTTTTATAAATCATATATATTGTATCCATCCATGTATTTTGTCCAGTTCTTTCTATTATGAGTATGATTGCATATTTCCTAAGTTCAGATGGTAGAAGCACCTCTTAAACTGACCTGTGTTTATGTAGATTATTCTGGTAAATATTACACAACTTTTTTATGTTGTTTTGTTGTTCTGTGTTTCATTAGTCTTCTCAATGAGCACAATCAATATACTTTATGTTTTCATGCATATCTGATCACAACTGGTGGTCTTACACAGGAGAGGGAAACCATACACACATTCTAAAAGGTACTGAATAATTCTACTCTCCTCTTGTGTTTCACCTTTTCTAAAATTAACCACTCTTGAAGAAAAATGTAGCACTTTGGTTCAGCTGTTTCAAGAGTAGCAAGAATTTTATGTTAAACTAGCTTGTCATTTAAATGTATTCTTTGCTTTCTAACTGACTTAGTTAACTATTCTTCTAAAAGTTTCATCATTTTACTAAAATGCTCATACTGACAAACTAGATAAAAATATATCTTAATAAAAATTTAAATTATATAGTTAATTTTTATATATTTTGAATCATTTTATATCATTGTATAGGAAAACCAGGACACCAGAAACAATTTTTTTTGTATTTAACAATTTGGAACACTCAGTAACTTTCAGGTAAATATTTCACAGAACATTTCAGAAAACTCAAGTTTCTGAACTCTTGTTCAGGATGTAATGTAATAATTAAGTAACAAACTTAATTATTGTATTTTATATTTTTATTTGAAAACATTGCTATTACAATAATTTCCTATGTAATATATTTTAAGAAGAACCATGTAATCATAAGGGTATATATGCATTTTCCTCACTGAGATATAATTAAATTATAATCCTACATTTATGTAGTATTTGAAAGTCTAGTCTTCTTTAGGATCATATTCTCATTGGAGATGTAACCATTCAGGCAAAATAATTAAGAAAATCTGTCAATGTGAGCAATATCAATGTATAGTCAGAAAGACTATATATTTTTTGGTTAAGTAAACAATACTCCTGGGGAGGGGGCAAGAAAATAATTTAGCTAACCATCTCTTATATTTAGGGCTATACTAAAATTACTTTTATATCTGAAGGACAGCTTGGCGATTCACAGCATTTCAAAATTTGTACCCAAAGCAAATTTTTATAGAAAAATTATTGAGAAGGTAAAAAGGAGTTAGTAACAAAAAATGCTGACACATCCATAACTAGACTCATGCAACCAGGCTTTGCTATAATAAAGCACAGTTTTATTAAGCACTTAGTTAATTGCCACATTAAAATGATAGAGACCCAACTTATAAAAATGACATGAGAATGCAGGCTTCTTTTGCTGTGTTAACTGAAAATGCAAGCTGTACACACCACTTAATTAAGAAAAATGTAATCAAGCAATAGATAGTGTGGGTATTCAGTTTGGAACAAAACCTGCAGGTGTGTGGGGATAAGGAAATGTGATCATGACTTTGTTAGCTGACAGTACCATTTACTGGAAGTGGTTCAAGCTAAAGGTTCATATATTTATCAAACCGAAATCAATAGAGGTGCTCGGAGGTTTTATGCTGTAGATATTACTTACTTTTAATTTTTAGTTTAGAGTTGCGTTTAAGACATGTATACAGTAATCCTACCTGAAGACCATATACCCAGTGTAATTTGAGGCTATTTGTTGAAAGCCAGCTTAATAATAATAAATATTTAAGTTACTCTATTGCAAATATTGAACTAAGGACTTTATATGGATTGTTATTTCTCTCAACAATACTTTCAAGTTCTTTCCAGTTTTACAAATGGAGGCTTGGGGACATTACATAACTTTTCTAAAGCCACACAACATGTAGTGGAGGAGACAGATTCCTAACAAAGCAAATATGCATGACTGTGTAGCTTGTGCATTTAAATTTTATGGCCTCTATCACTGTTTTAATTCAAATATCACCTGTGAAATAGTGGTCATTTTCAAGCTCTATGATATGAGATCTGGGGCAATAGATTCTTGTGTATAAGTTTACCCTAATTTCTTTAACTTTCTTTCCAGGAATAAAAAAGACAAGGGAGAAATGATAGTATATGTTCAGAGACTGTAAGGGTGACTGAAGACGATGGGAAATGTGGTTTTCCCTGGTGGTTAATCTGGAATACAAATACAATTATCCTTCACCAGAGCTGATTCAAAATTCAAAAACTTACTCTTGTCTCCTTTTAAAAATGTGAGATACTGCCTATTACAGACATTACATTAATGAAATGAAAGCTGTACTTTTTTAAAGAAATAAAAGTCTTTAGCTGGCCCTCTCAGAGAGTTATTCATCTCCATCACAGAATTATAGAGTAATGCCTCACCTAATCCTCATAAAATGTTACAAAAGAGTGAGCAGTAGACAGTCATTAGGATTAAACTCACAGCTAATTCACTGGGTTCTTAAAATCTTTTCTTAAAAGAGACCACAAATTTTTAGAATATTTTACTCTCCTTCAGATTCTTTGTCAACTTTCCACCACCCTCCCCCATTTTTTAGAAAATTATACCTGAATTTTAGCTCTCACTTGGATCCAAACTATGATCAAGATAGTTTAGGCACCATGGTAAGAAAATTTAAATATGCCTTACAGAATATACTATTTCTTAAACGCAACAATATTTTATACTAAAAAAGCAAGTAAAATAAAATTTAATATTATATTGAAATTTTGCTGATCAAGACATTTGCTCATAAAAAATTCTCCTTTAGTGATGACACAGTAAAATTTTAAAATTAAAATGACAATTGTCATTTTTCTTCAAATATTCAAATCCTTGACCACCAAAAAGTTATGATTTGTGTTCTTAAGGTATAGCTGGAAAACTGAAGCAGCACAATATTTAGATAATTTTTGCTACATTACATAGCACTATGCTAGATAACTGAATGATAATATAGTTTACAGCAAAATTATTTTAAAACTTCTAATGTAACATTCTATAAATGTAGTAAGAAGAAAGTTAAGAAACATAAAGTGAGAATTTTAATGAACAACAAAAACTACAAAACAAAAATTAATATATTTCTCAAAAATAAGTTTTAATAAGTGCATTTGGAATTTATAAAATAACGCCGCCAGAAAAAAATCAATTAGTTTACCTGATTCTCAATGAAGTGTTTATCTGTTTTCAAGATGACATAAATGAGACACTGTGAAACAGTCATTTGGTTTTAAGGTCCTTATGAGTGTCCAAAAGAGCAGACAATAACTATATTATTTTTATTCACTATTTTTCTCTTTCCAAATAGTGGATCCATTTGCAAAGCTTCTACATTCAAAATTCTGCCAAGTTCCTAAGGGTTCTTTCTCTCTTCATGGCTCATTTTCACTGAAACTAAACTTTAATGCCTCAGGAAAGAATTTGGTTTAATGGATTGCAGATGCATATTTTCCAAGTGGTATACACTTAACACGCAAAAGACCAATGAATTGTATGTATATATGTTTTTGGTATGGGGGTATATTTATACTAGTTTATTGGCATTATTCCATAAAGTAGTCTTTTCATTCTATCTATTCTACTTATCTTGGTCACCTTCTTTCCTTACTTCGTCAATTAGGAATAAATAAGAAATGTCAAGAGATAGTCCCATAGGGAGAAATTCTATTTTAGTGGAAGGAGCTAAAGATATTTGATCAAATGACAAAGTTTGCCTCCTAACTTTGTGTCTCAGACATTATATAATATTGAACAAGTCACTTAACTCTTCAATATTCATTCTTCAACTAAAAAATGGAGATAGTTTGATGTGTCTCAGTGAGGCTTGTCCCTCTCACCTCCACTCATTCTCTAGTCATCTTTTATGACTCAGATATCTAAATTTACCCTAAATGTCATTCCATATCTTTCTTTTCAGAATAGATCATTGAGGTCTCTGTAGTCAGCAATTTTTTTCTGTAAAGGGCCAGATAGTAAATCATTAAGGCTTTGAGGGCCATGTAATTTCTCTGTCACATTTCTTTTTTAAATTTCTTCCTTCCTTACTCTCTTCTTTCCTTCTCTCTGTCCTTCTTTCCATTCCTTATTTCATTACTGTCTTCCAGGGTTTTTCTTTTTATCTTTTACAATATTTAAAAATGTAAAAATTATTCTTAGCTCACGAGCCATGTAAAAAGGAAAAAAAATCTACAAAAACTAGAACTAACAACATACTTAATGGAACAAAACAGGCAACATTTTTCCAAAAATTGAGAAGAAGACAAGAATGTCCTCTCTCACCACTCCTATTCAACATCATTGTGCAAGTTCTAAATAGTGCAATAAGACAAGAAAAGGGAATAAAACTATACTAAATGGAAAGAAATAAATATGTCTTTATTTGAAGATGAAATTATTGTCTGTATAGAAAACAACATAGAATAGAGCAACAACAAAACCCCTCCTTAACACAGAAGTGAGTTATACAAGATTGTAGCATAAAATGATAATATACAGATATAAATTGTTTTCTTATATAGAAACAAATAAACCCTTAAATTTGTAATAAAAATACCATACAGAACTTTATCAAAAATAAAATACTTAGTCATTAATCTAACAAAATATACTTAAAAATATGCATGTGGAAAATTACAAAACACCAAAAATGATTTTTTTAGTAATTAAATATATGGATATAGATTCCTCAATCATTGGTTGAAAGACTTAGAAGTGTTAAGATGTCAATTTTTTCCAACTTGATCTAAACAATCATTATCACCCTATTCAAAATCCCAGAAAACTACTAGTAGGTACCAACAAACTGATTTGAAATTTATATGGAAGGTCAATAGACTTGAAAGAATCAGCACATCATTGAAAGTAAAGAATAAAGTTACAAGACTCACACTACCTGATTTCAAACTTTCTAAAGGCTATATTAACCAAGAAAATGTGATATTGGTGGAAGAATAACACAGAGATTAATGGAAAAGAATATAGATAACAGAAATAAACAACCCAAGTACCCATCAACAGACAAATGGATAAAGAAGATATGGTATGTATATATTCAATGGAACACTACTCAGCCACAAGAAAGAATGAAATTCTGTCATTTGTAACAATGTGGATGGACCTAGAGAATATTACGCTTAGTAAAATAAGTCAGACAGAGAAATACAAATACTGCATGACATCACTTATATGTGGAATCTAAAAAATAAAATAAACAAATGTATATAGCAAAATAGAAACAGACTCATAGATATAGAAAACAAACTAGTAGAGAGAAGGGGGAGAAACAAATTAGGGGTATGGAATTGAGATACAAACTATTATGTATAAAATAAATAAGCAACAATTGTATATTGGATAGCACATGGAATTTTATCCATTATCCTATAGTAAATTTTAATGGAGATAATCTGTAAAAATACTGAATCACTGTGCTGTACACATGAAATTAATATAATATTGTAAATCAACTATACTTGGTTAAAAAATAAAGAATATAGATCCCAGAAATAGATCCAAACAAATATAGTCAACTGTTTTTTTGACAAAGAATCAAATACAAATCAATAAACATAATCTTTCCAATCCATGGCATGGGAACAATTGGTCATCCATATGCAAATAAAAATTAACCTAGACCTTACACATTATACCAAAAAAAAAGACTTAAAATGGATTCTAGACCAAAATGAAAAACACAAAGCTATTAAACTTCTAGAAGATAACTTAGGAGAAAATCTACATGATCTTGGATTTGGAGATAAGTTTTTAATATGTAACACCAAAAGCAATATCCATGAAAGAAAAATATAGTTAGACTTTATTAAAATTAAAAACTTGTTTATGAAAGACACTGTTAATAAACTAAGAAGACAAATCATAGACTGGGAGAAATACTTGCAAAATACATGTCTGATAAAGGACTTGTATCTAAAATATACCAAAAAAATCTTAAAATACAGCAATAAGAAAACAAAAAATGCAATTAAAATGGACAAATATCTGAACAGACATCTCACTAAAGGAGACATACAGATGGGAAATAAGCATATCTCAAGATGCTCACATCATTTATCTTTAGGAAATTAAAAATTAAAACAGCAATGATTTTTCCAAACTCACATTTTACAATGGCTAAAATTCAAACAAAACAAACAAAGACTCTGACAATATATAATGATGTGGAGCATCAAGACTCTCATCAGTTTCTGGTGGGAATAAAAATTGATACATTTACTTTGACAGTCTGGCAGTCTCATAAAATTAAACATCATCTTAGCATATGATTCAGCAATTGCCTTCCTGGGAATTTACACACTAACTTGAAAACTTATGCCCACAAAAATATATGCACATGTTTGTAGCAGCTTTATTCATAACCACCAAAAATGGAAACAATGAAGATATTCTTTAATAGGGAATAAACAACTTCATTTTATCCATATGAATATGGATATTATCCAGTGATAGAATGAAATGAACTATCAGGCCATGAAAATACATAGATAAATCTTAAATACTTACTGATAAATGAAAGAAGCTAGGCTCAGAAAGCAACATAATGTATGATTCCAATTATATTTTATTCTGTTAAAGACAAAACTATAGAGAAGGTAAATGGATCAGTGATTGACAGGGACCTGTGTGGAGAAAGTTCATAGGTGAAACATAAAAATATTTTAGGGCAATGAAACTATTCTGTGTAATACCACAATTATGAATATAAAACTTTAAGCATTTTTCAAAACTTATGGAACTTTACAGCACAAAAAGTAAATTTATTATATATACATATATTTTTTGAAAAAAGAAAGCATTCATGAGATCATGAATTTCCTATGCAGAGTGCAGAATGTGACAAAAATATAAATGTAGTACAAATGTATGAAACAACCTCACCAAAAGGAGTGGGGAATAAGGGGCTAACCTAAGTCACTTTGGGAATAAGCAGATTCTGTAAGACTAAAGGCAAAAGAATCTGTACACTCTTGCTGATAAAGTATCACATGGTATTATGGAGAGTATATTTGAATGTTGCTAAGGGAGTAGACTTTTAAAGTTCTCACCACACACACACACACACACACACACACATTGTAACTATGTGAGGTGATAAATATCTTAACTAACTGTATTGTGGTAATCATTTTGTAATATATACATATAAAAATTACTCTATTAAGTATACCTTAAAGTTACATAATATTATATGCTGATTATATCTTAATATGGCTGGAAATACATATAAAATATATATTTTTAAAATTCTGAAACCATTTTACAAATAATTTGACTCTTCAACAGCAGGGGTTTGAACTGCAAGTCCACTTATATGTGGATTCTTTTCAATACTGCAGTTCTACACGATCTGCTGTTGTTTGAATCTGTGGATGTGGAGCCCCAGATACAGAGACTCGAATATGAAGTTACACACAGATTATCAACTGAACAGAGGGTTGCACTTCTAACTCCTGGATTATTCTAGGGTCAACTGTATACTGTAATTAAATGACTGAGTAAATGAAAGGCAGAATCTTGGATCCAGATTTCTCATTGCTCGCATGGGAATTTATAGGGGAGGAAGATCAGATGATGTATGTTGTAATGGATTAGAGTTTGAGACATCAGTATGAACTCAGGTTTCATTTAATATAGATGCAGATGGTTATACATGGAAATATTTATAAATATGTGTACACATATCTATCTCCTTGCTCTGTCAGCTAAAAGAGTCTAGATGTGAAAACTTCCCCAAAGCAAAAAGCATATCTCATATCCAGCCCTCGGTTTCTTATATGATTTTCCAATTTAAACAAACAAAAGCAAGGGTCATGGAAGAAATCACTAATTCTAGGACTGAGGCAGGGAATATAGAAAATGAGCACAGAGCATCATATATTGCCAGAGAGTATGAAAATGCTGAGGGAATAAAACAGAAAAAGAAAGAAAATCCACAGTGTGGGTGTGTGGGTGTGTAAAAGTGACATAGGAATAAAATGAAAGAGCCGTCAATTGACAAATTCGCAATTATTTAGCAACAAAGTTAATAAGGTAGTATGGAATCATAATATAAACTATAAAATAAATATCTATGAGTCTATATTGATATAGATTGAAAAATAAATGAATAAGTAAATAAATGAATAAATCTCTCATGCAAATGATCTCTAAATAACGTATGTAGATACTTTGCCTTTAATGAGGTGGCTCATAACTCCTATCCCTTGAGTGTGAGGTATACACAGTGATTTACTTTCTAAAGCAAAGGAGAAAGGGTAAACAAAACAGTAAGTTTATAGTGGAGGAACATGATAAACAATATTTCAAGCCAGGTGATTAGTATTAATAATTAGTCATACTGTTAGTATGTACTCCTGACTAATGTGATGAGAATCTTACTTCCTTTTGTAGTCTTCCTCCAAAAACACACTTCTTCACTGTAATAGTGAGAAAAACAACAAACAAATTCCAATGATTGACAATCTATAAAATATTCTACCAGAATTCAGTCATCAAAGTACAAACATACTTTGAAGATATTGCCGGTTTGGTTCCAGATTGCCACAGTAAAGTTAATATCATAATAAGGCAAATCACACAATATTTTTGTTTTCCTAGTGCATATAGAAGTTATGTTTACACTTTACTGTAGTCTATTATGTGTGCAATAGCATTAGACTAAAGAAACAATGTACATACCTTAATTTTTTAAATACTGTATAGCTAAAAAATGCGAACCATCATCTGAGACTTTAGTGAATCATAATTTTTTGCTGCTGGGATCATAATTTTTTGGTGCAGGAGGATCTTGTTTCGATGTTGATGGTTGATGACTGATCAGAGTGGTGGTTGCTGAAATTTGAGATGATCATGGCAATTTCTTAAAATAAGACACAATGATGTTTTTTACATCAATTGACTCTTCCTTTCATGAATGATTTATCTATAGCATGCTGTGCTGTTTGACAGCATTTAACCCACAGTAGAACTTCTTTCAAAATTGGAGTCAAGCATCTCAAACCCTGCTGCTGCTCTATCAGATAATGTAATATTCTAAATAATTTGTTGCCATTTAAACAATCTTCACAGCATTTTCACCAGGAGTAGTTTCTATTTAGAAAAGTCACTTTCCTTGCTCATGCATAAGAAGCAACTCCTCATGTGTTCAGTTTTATGAGACTGTAGCACTTGTGTCACATCTTCAGGCTTCACTTCTAATCCTAGTTCTCTCATTATTTCCACCACCTCTACAGTTACTTCCTCCACTTGTCTTAAACTTTTAAAGTCATTCATGAGGGTTGGAATCAACTTCTTCCAAACTCCTGTTCATGATGATATTTTGACCTTTACCCATGAATCACGAATGTTCTTAATGACATCTATAATGGTGAATCCTTTCCAGAAGGTTTCAATTTACTTTGCCCAGAATCTGTCAGAAGAACCCCTATCTATGGCAGCTATAACCGTACAAAATGGATTTCTTAAATAATAAGACTTGAAAGTCAAAATTACTCCTCCACCCATGGGCTGCAGAATGGATGTTGTGTTAACAGGCATGAAAACATTAATCTCATCCATCTCTATCAGAGCTCTTGGATAACCAAGTACATTGTCAATGAGAAGTAATATTTTGAAAGGAAACTTCTCTTCTGAGAAGTAGGCCTCAACAGTGTGCTAAAAATATTCAGTAAACCAGGTTGTAAACAGATGTGCTGTCATCCAGACTTTGTTGTTCCCATTTATAGAGCACAGTCAGAGTAGATTTAGCATAATTCTTAAGGGTGCTAGGATTTTCAGAATGGTAAATGAGCATTGGCTTCAACTTCAAGTCACCAGCTGCATTAGCCCCTAAAAAGAGAGTCAGCCTGTTCTTTGAAGCTTTGAAACCAGGCATTGACTTCTCTTTAGCTTTGAAAGCCCCAGATGGCATCTTCTTCTAATAGAAGGCTGTTTCTTCTACATTGATAGTGTAGAACATTTATTAATTATTCTAGCTCTATCTTCTGAAAAATTTGTTGCAGTTTCTACATTAGCTCTTGCTGCTTCACCTAGCACTTTTATGTTTAGAGATGGCTTTTTCCTTAAACCTCATGAACTGACCTCTGCTAACTTTCAGCTTTTCTTCTCCAGCTTCCTAACCTCTCTCAGCCTTCACAGAATTGAAGAGAGAACCTTGCTCTAGATTAGGCTATGGCTTAAGGGAATGTTGTATCTGGTTTGACCTTCTGTCTAGTTCACTAAAACTTTCTCCATATCAGCAATTAGGCCGTTTTGCTTTCTTATCATTCTTGAGTTCACTGGAATATAATTTTTAATTTATTTTAAGAACTTTTTCTTTGCATTCACAGCTTGGCTGTTTGTCCCAAGAGGTCTAGCTTTGGGCTTATCTCAGTATTTGACACACCTTTCTCACTAACCTTAATCACTCTTTCACTTGAACACTTAGAGGCCATTGTAGTGTTATTAATTGGCTTAATTTCAATCTTATTGTGTCTCAGAGAATAGGGAGGCCCAAGGAGAGAGAGAGCAATGAGGGAACAACTGGTAGGGGAACAGTCAGAACACATAACATTTATTAAATTTGCCATCTTATACATGCACAGTTTATGGCACCCCAGAACAATTACAATAGTAACATCAAAGGTCACTGATCACAGATCACCATAACAAGTACAATAATAATGAAAATGTTTGAAATATCTAGAGACATAATGTGACATAAGGTTAGTAAATACTGTTAGGAAAATGGTGCCAATAGACTTGCTTGATGCAGGGTTGCACAAACCTTCAATTTGTAAAAAAAACACAATATCTGTGAAGTACAATAAAGTGAAGTGCAATAAAATGAGATATGCCTATAAAAGTCTAAAAAACTGTCACAATCAAGAGGAGCCTGAGAAGACATGATTATTAAATGTATAATGGATGGGGTCTTGGGACAGAAAAAGGATATTCATTTAAAAAATTAAGTAAATTTGAATAAATATGCATACTCATTAATTATAATGTATGAATATGTGTTCACTAATTTTGACAAATGTATGATACAAGTGTAAGATGTTAATAAATGGTGAATATAACTGTAGTTTCTATACTATTTTACTTTTTAACAGCTTTATTGAGATATAATTCATATTCCATACAATTCACCAATTGAAAGCATAAAATTAATACTTATTAGTATTCCACAGACACATGTAACCATAGTTACAATTAATTTTAGAAAACTTACACCACCTCAAAAAGAAATCCTGTACTCTTAATCTCTCACCCACTATTCTTCCAGTTCACCTCCCCAACTATAAGCAAACACTAGTTTACTTTCTGTAAATATAGATTTATTATTCTAGATAATTTATTTGAATGAAATTATGCAATCTGTGATCTTTTGTGATGGGCTCCTTTCACTTATAATAATGGTCTCAAGGTTCTTCCTTGTTGTAGCTTGTATCAGTATTTCACTCCTTTCTGTAGTTGAAAAATATTCTATTGTATGTATATAGACATTTTTACCCATTCATCAGTTAATGGACATTTGGGTTGTTTCCAACTTTCGCCTATTATGAAAGCTGTTACTATAAACATTTGCATGCTGATTTTTGTGTAGAAATAATTTTCAACAATTTTTTCTAATTTTTTTTCTCTCAGTCTTCTTATTGTTCCTCTTTTGATAACTAATTATTGCATAGCAATATATTTTTATTATGTAAATAAGATATATATTAATAGACCACTATGTCTTAGTCTTAAACATTTTTATACCTTGGTCAATATTTGGAAATATTAATTTGCATTATGGCATATGTAAATTTTGTGTTGTAATGAATGTATGAAATGTGACATGTAATCGCCTTACCTCTTTGTTAGCAAGAGCTGAGAAGCCCCAGAGATGTATGATTGACTAGATATCTGTATCCAAATGAGTTTCATAAATTTTAAAGCAGAGCTTTTAGATGTATCTGTCATATCTACTTCCTTCTACTTGTATTCTAAGTATTTAAAATGAAGATATTGTGTAGTATGATTCATAACCCTATCAGAAATGTTAATTTCCTTCTTTATGACTCTGTGACATATGTTCTATACAGCTTAGAACAATTCTGATAAAAATGTTAAAAATGTATAAGTTGCTCTCCTCCTCTTCTTTTTTTTTTTAATAACATTACTGAAACATAATGCGTAGTAGCCAAAAGGATTCCATATAAGCCCATGGCAGTTCTCAGAGTCTTATAAGCAACAACATTCATTATAACTTCAACAAATATTCCAATTAACCTTGATGCCTAAACTCCAGCTAAAATGATGTCTAAACATCTATAACAAGTAGATGGTTTACTACCCTATAGACTACAATATTTCCAAATTCTTGGACATAAACTGAAAGGCATAATTTCTTACATTTCCTTACCTTTATTAGTCATTTCCTGTAATTTTCTTATAGTCAGAGAAATTAGTGCTCTTTATTATTAAATTCACATATTGTCCCAATCAGTGTAGTTGAATGATTGTATAATTACAAACATAACAACAAATTTAAAAAATTAGTTTTTCTTTTTCATTTTGTTAATTAAAAATCCACTTTTGTATAAATATCCATGTCAATACCTAAATAAACTTGAATTAAAGATGGCTATAATATAATTTAGACCAAAGAGGTTTGATTTAAAATGAGCCAAAATGTTTTTTAAGTTATAGCCACAATTGCTATATAGCTTACTGCTTCTTAACGGGCAACATACACCTGAGATAAGAATATTTTCTATTACTTTTTAACTGGATAAAAGTCTTATTAAATTCATGTGGAAGGAAAAACAATGCTATAATGCTAGATGCCTTCCCCTTCTCAGTCTTGAGCTCTTCTTTCCCTTTTCTTACACTGGACATGAATTAGCAGCTAGCTACTTTAATTCACTAATCTATCCATTTAATTATTCACAGCACACATGAAACATCTGTTATATAGCAAATACTAAGTTTTATTAGCTAAACCACTTTTTTTTAATTATGGAAAATGAAGGCTCATAATACGGACTGATGTCCTTGATGCTCCCTATGAGTTTCTATTGATAACCCTTTATTTTACCATTTTAATGGGGAAAAAAAGGAGGAAAATAGAGTACAAAATATTTTATGAAACATGTCAGAGATAGAGATAGCTATAAGATAAAATATGCAAATGAAGAAATACATATATAAATTTTTCACAAATAAAAATAGTAATGTTCACTTGCTATCAGACTCTCATCTAAATGACAGTTTTTTGAGGGTAAAGTTTAGCTCAGATGTAGTGCTAGCTCCTCTCTATCTCTTTCATTGTTTTAAATTATTTCTTTCACCATTGTCACTCATCTTCCTCAAACATTCTATTGCCTTTTTAACAGAATGCTTAATTAATCAAATGCCTATTTAATAAACACCTATTTTGTGATAGATACTGTAGAATTAGAAAAAAAATTTCTCACAAATGATTGGAAGACAGGGACACATATACAGTTATGGTACGTTAATATAGTATTTATATACTTATGTTATAGTGGGTTGTATGGTGGCCACCAAGAATATATGTCCACATACCAATTCACAGAACTTGTGAGTACTATTTTATATGGTAAAGAGTGATTATTACTGTATTCAACAAAATATGTGATTCATCAAGAATTTTGAAAGGGTATGCTTATTTTGGATCATCAAAGTGAGCACTAAATCTAATAACAAGCATCCTCGTAAGTGTAAGGAAGAAAGAGACTGATAGATAAGAGTAGGCAATAATGTGACCACAGAGGCAGAAGTTGGAGTGATGCAGCTATAAGTCAAGGAACACCTGGAATTATCAGAAGCTGAGACAAGAAATGAATTCTCCCACAGAATCCCCAGAGACAACAGGGCCCTGACAAATTTTGGGCTCCAGAACTGTAAAAGAATAACTTTCTGTTGTTCTCAGCCTCTAATTTTGTAGTAATTTGTAACAGCAGTTTCTGGGGTATGTATGTATGTGTATATACATATATACATATGTATATGTATATATACATATATATGTAAGAAAAAATAAAAACAGGTATTAGAGGTATGTACAAGAAGACTGGCTCCCATTAAACCACTTAGATTTCAACCCAAACATCACCTCTCCTATTTGCTTTCATTCACTATGTTTTATATCTCCTGTTTAATATCTTTCATATCAGTTATCCTCTTTGAAAATCATTTTTTCACTAATTTATTTGTCTATCTTTTGTTTGTTTGTATATTTTCCATGTCTTGTCAATAGAACACAAGGCCCTTGAGGTCAAAGAACTTATCTTTCAAATAATAAGTGATAAATACATGTAATAAATGAAATAAATGGAGAGTCTTGCTGGGAAAGAGGGTAGACTAGAATCCACTTGTACTGTTTTTTCTGAAGAAACAAATATCAAAACACTAATCTTACTTATTAGATTAACTGAATACTCTATTTCAGTATAAAATACTGAAATGATAATTCAGGTGTTTGCCCCTTCCTAACAAAAAAATACTTCTTTCTCCTACTTCTTGTAAAGATCTATTATTTAGTTAACTATGGTGGAAGTTTCTGTTAACCTTTATTTCTTTACCTCTCTTAAATCATCATTAATCAAGTTAATTGCCAATTTCAAAAGAAGTCATCTAAAGCATCAATGCATATAGTATGATTCTCTTTTGTAAAAAATATACCTCAATATATGGAAACACACGCTTGTACATTTTTACTCAAGTAGAGATAACAAAGCATAAGGATACACATCAAGAGGTTAAAAATCGGTTACCTAAAGGACGTGAGAGAAAGTGTTTTTTGTGTGTATGTGTGTGTGTTTTGAAGAAGGAGTAACAGAAGAGATTAACTTTGCATTTCTATATTTTGTATTGCATTTCAATTGTTACAATGTACATTATTTCTATAATTTGAAGATCAAAAAATTTTTGAAAGAATAATTCTTCTTTGTGTTCTTTTTTAAATTTTATTCTCATTCAAATTCCAACTATCTTAACTCAGCTTGAAGTTACCTTAGCTTTGAAATAGAGTTTTTTCTCATCCTTCTGCATCTTCTCATTTCAGTCCATCCTACACATTTCTTAGATGTAGCTTCATATAACTCAAAAACCTATTATCTCTCTTTAAAGGCTATAAAATTATTAACAAAAGCCTATATCACATTCATAATGTTCAAAATGAGGCTCTTTTAAACTTACTATTCTACTACTTTCCTATCCTTTATAGAAAAACCTCATGTTATTTCCAATGATAGAGACATCATGGATTTAGCCATTTGTAATTATCTAAGCAGACATAAGCCATCTGATATTGAAACAAAACTACATATTCATCTTAAAACCTCATGCTTTTTTTTTAATGTATTAAAGATTCTTGTGAACTTGGATTTTTAAAAGCAATAGTAAATTTTTCTAGTACTTTACAAGCTGTTTTTCCCTATATGAGCTCATTTGATACTGACTGTGCTGTGTTAGTCAGATATTAGTATATTTATTTTATAACTGAGGAACCTAAGGCTCACAAACATTAATTTGACCAAAATCATACAAAGCTGTCAATTGAACTTCAGTTTTCTGCCTCTAAAATGTGTATTCTTCCATTAAACAATAATTCATCTCATCATTCTCAGTTCTTTCAACTTGATTGAAAATTCTTTGATAAATAAAGGTCCTGGCTTTATTTATCTTTATATCTCCAAAAGTAAATGAGAAAATACTTTGAAAGATAATTTCAATAAATGTTTTTAATTAAATAATGTATTTGTCCTTCAGACAAACTGACTAAATTCTTTTTTTTTTTTTAGTGGCATACCCAACCTTCATTTTTTTTTTTACTTACTTAATTAATTTATTTATTTTTTGGCTGTGTTGGGCTTTCTTTAGTTGAGGTGAGCGGGGACTACTACTCTTATTTGCGGTGCGCAGGCTTTTCATTGTGGTGGCTTCTTTTGTTATGGAGCATGGCTCTAGGCACACAGGCTTCAGCAGTTGTGGCACGTGGGCTCAGTAGCGTCGCTCACAGACTCTAGAGCGCAGGCTCAGTAGATGTGGCACACGGGACTAGCTGCACCATGGCTTGTGGGATCTTCTGAGACCAGGGCGCAAACCCATGTCCCCTGCATTGGCAGGCGGATTCTTAACCATTGCACCACCAGGAAAGTTGCCCTGACCATATTCTTAATGATATCACTTTAGACAGTACCAGAAAATATGGTTATATGCTTAGATAGTTTTAATCAGTTGAATAAAACAAAGATTCTGTACTAAAAATTTTCTGATAGACTGGAAGAATGGGCTAAAATTTAATGGGATAATGCAAAGGTTTTATACTTTGTTCCAAAACAGAGCTCTCTGAATAAAATAGATAAAATGGCATGTGATAAATCTTTAAGATTATTTAACATATATATGCTTATACAGTCAATTCTTGTTATTTATGTTTGTCAATAGTCATGTTCTATAAAGATGCTAGAAACACTAATTTAGTGAATACTGAACTATGGTTCCTTGATAAAATACAGGTGAGTTAGGTTCCTGTGAGCTTCTGGTTACATTTCCATCCACTGATCAATATATTAACTTGTTTTATATATGTTTCTGTTTAAAGACAGCTTATGTTATTATTGATTCTTTATTATTATACAATAGTGACTCTGTCATTAAAATCACATTAAAATCATTAAAATATTATTGACTCTTTAACATTTAAATAACAGCAGCATGGCTTCCCTTGTGGCACAGTTATTGAGAATCCACCTGCCAATGCAGGGGACACGGGTTCAAGCCCTTGTCCGGGAATATCTCACATGCTGCAGAGCAACAAATCCTGTGTGCCACAACTACTGAGCCTGCACTCTAGAGCCTGTGAGCCACAACTACTGAGCCCACACACCACAACTACTGAAGCCTGCACACCTAGAGCCCGTGCTGCACAACAAGAGAAGCCACTGTGATGAGAAGCCCACACACCACAGTGAAGAGTAGTCCACGCTCTCTGCAACTAGACAAAGCCAATGCACAGCAACAAAGACCCAATACAACCAAAAATATAATTTAAAAAATTTCTAAAAGAAATAAAAAATAACAGCAGCACTATTACTCATGACAATAAAGCTAATCTAACAAATATTTTATTCATAAGATCATCATAGCCTTCTTTTGATTAAGAACACTAGACAATACTTCAGCACTATGTTTGGGGGTTATTTTTAAAACAGAAATTACCAACAACAACAATGCAAAAACTTGACAAGCCTGGTATTAAATAGATCATGAAAAGAACACTTGTTTACAGTATGAGAGCTTAAATAAGAAAGAAGAATGTCCCTTCTTCAGCCTCAGCTGGGAACTTGCGTACTGGGTGATGCCAATTTTCACTGCCGTGCTCAAGTGCATGAATGGCATGCAGTGAAAGTGCCACGAGTATTGATCTGAGGTTACAAATAAAGTTTAGCAAGCAGGTAAATGTGCAAATACAGAATCTGCCAAAAATGAGGATTGGCTATATTTATGCATATCATTTTAGACAGTTTAATTTTCTTAAAAAATGCATGTTTTTTGTTAATGTGAGATCCAAGAAAGTAAATAGGTTCACCCTGTCTGTTTTTATTTTTTGCTAATATATCTAAAATGTTGTGATTACTATCTTATAAATTAGTAAAATTGAGGGGCTTCTGATGTTTTTGGAGTCAGGTGAAAATTATACACTTCATCTGTAGAAGAAATGTACATGGAAATAATAGTTTGCACATAGTTTCAGGTAGTTCATGAAGTTTAGGGACACATAGTCACACTATTGTAAGTTCCCTTGACTTAGAAAATTACATTCAGTTTTTTTTGTGTTTTTTTTTTAAAGTATGTCCTTGTTGGTTATCTATTTTAAGTATAGCAGTGTGTACATGTCAATGCCAAACTCCCAATCTATCCCTCCCCACTTAAATGTTCTATTAAGCACATTTCTAAAAGATTATAAAAATAAAAATGAAAATAAATATAAGACAAAATGAAAACTAGAAGCTATATAGCATGGCTCAAAAAAGCAAGACAGTTAAACCAGAGAGTTTTTTAATAGTCATCTGCATGTATATTAAAGGCTACCATATGGAAATTACTTTATTCATATCTATGTAAGAATTCATAGCACAGAAGAATAATTAATGAGGGGAAGCTACAAAGGACTATAAAAAGTAATCTCTGGCCAACAAAATTACCCAAACATCAGTGAACTTCCCCAGAATGTAAGTAGGTACCTGTCCCTAAAGTCTTTAATAAAATTATAAATGATTATTTGTTGGATATATTGAAGGTATTCAAACATCATATGGGATTTACAAGGATACTTGATGTTGAATATTTAGAATCAGAGATTTCAAAATTTATGAAGGTTAAATTTTATTTTTTCTTTAAGTCAAATATTAATAAGCAAGAAGAAATAGTTCACAAATAAAATAATGTCTTTCCCTTTCCCTGAAAATGAAACTTCAAAATAATGTATTAAAGTTTTAAACTTTTGATTTTTTTTAAAACTGTTATATCATATAACAATGTTTTGTTTGAGGAGAAATTTATTGGAGCTACAACACTCTTACATCCAATTCAAACAAAAACTCCCTTTTAGTATAAAGAGTATCATCCAAATGAGCTGCTCTTATTTATTTTTAATATAAATGATATTAAGCAACTTACTAATTTAGAGCAACTAATTTAGAGCAAATGATATTAAGCAACTTACTAATTTACTAATATAGAGACCCCAGCTTAACTTGGAGATATTCTCTATTTTATAAATGGGTAAGAATAATATCTTCATTTATGTTGGGTTTTATAAAAATTAATAAACAGAAAGCTCAAATAGAATTGGAAGACCAGAATTGGGAGCTCTCATGGCCTGCAATGATAGTTGAGCCCAACAGGAAAAAGAAAGACTCTTCTTTTCTGGCGAGGACTCAGCCAATGAAAAGCCATGGACTTTTTGTTTACTATAGCCCTCCCATCTTCCTATTTCCCTTCTATAAAACAGTACTTCTCTTCCTATGTGGGGACTTGCACATGACTCATCATGTTTGCAGACACTGAATTTCAATCTTCTGTTGATTCTGAATAAACCCATCTTTGCTGGAGAAATATCTAGCAGTCTATTTGTTTTAGGTCAACAAGTCATAACAATTATTTCATTTCTGAATTTCTCAACATCATTTTTTACATTAAAAAATTATTTTGTAGCTCATTTTCCAAAGTAAATTTCACTTTTATTTTTGTATTTCTTTTCAAGTTTTTCCATAAATCACAATATGAGAACAATCATAAAATACTAGTTTCATAATTCAATGGGCATTCAATAAATGTAAAGTGTCTTATTTTTATTGAAAACAACTCTGAAAAATCAGTCCAACTGTTTGTGTTGATTTCTTCACTGATTAACATTGTTGAATTGAGACTGAGAAAAATTCTCTGAGAAATTATAACTTGGATTGTCAATCAATGGGTAAATAAATATGTCCCTTTGATAACTTTATCCTCAAAATTTTCTCAGCAAATAAAATCAGCTATCCTTAGAGGTATTCAAGAAGTGAAAAAAAATATCAGTGGATCTGAGACAGAAATAAAAATAGAATATACAATCATATGATTAAAATATATTTCAAAGTTATTTCCTGTTAATGTTAGGTTATTACAATCTGAAAGGAGAGTAAATCAAGATTATTATAAATGTGTTGATAACAATAGGGAAGTATTTTATATATTTTAAAATATTACTATCCCTCTTGTATATACATATACAAAAACTCTTCAACATCAGGGACAGTTGTAAGAGGATGTTTTATAATTTATACACTGTTTTTGTGAAATGTATCCTTTTTCACACAATAAAATCATATGAAACTTTGTGGATTTCTTTTCTATTTCACTGGGATGGAGGAGAGAGAGCATGGAAGTTTTGCAGAAGTAATTCTAACAAGTAACTGAGCTCTGTTTTACAGTATGGTAGAATTTGTGTCTTTTGGGTAAAATTATCCAGAGAAAATATAATAAAAGGAATCCTTAAAGTTATGGGAAAATAACATATTTCATTCATTGAATTTTTCTTTCACTATGTTTTTTGAGGATTTGCTTCCAAGATTACTTACATGGTTTTTGCAGATGCAATTCCTTCTTGGGTTTCTGACCTGAAGCCTTAACTTGCCAGCTGTCTATTGGCTGGAGCCTACTCTAAGTTCTTTGCTGTATTGACGTTGAAGATCAGAATATACCACCCCCAAAATATGCCTCTTGGCATAAATGTTATTTTGAACTGGTTAATTCTAAGAAATGGCAAATATAGGAAGAACTCTGAAAACTGAGTGGAAGTTACCCTTTCATAAGGAAAGGGAAATCTTCATTTGTAAGGGTATCTCCCTCTCTGTACCAGGAAGAGGAGGATGACCAAATCTTTAGAAACTCTTATCAATGGAGAAGGTACAGACTTAAATCTGCATAACAAGCATAACATTGCTTACTGTGCTTTTCCTGGTAACATTCCATAACCTCTCCCTCCCCCATCCCCAAAATTTTCTTTTGTCTTTATAGCTGGAGATGGTATTTAAGGGGATGACTTGGGCAATTTCAGGGAGTTACACAGTTGCTTCATTGTCTACCATGTATACAGGAGGTGTACAAGTTATTAAACATCTGTTTTTCCCTTGTTAATCTCTCATTTTATTATGGGGATGGTGTCTCAGCCAAGAACCTAGAAAAGTAGAGAAAAAATTACTTTTCTTCTGCAGAGACTCCTACAAT
This sequence comes from Lagenorhynchus albirostris, assembly GCF_949774975.1. Taxonomy (NCBI): domain Eukaryota; kingdom Metazoa; phylum Chordata; class Mammalia; order Artiodactyla; family Delphinidae; genus Lagenorhynchus; species Lagenorhynchus albirostris. The sequence goes on from NC_083112.1 coordinate 29,821,364, forward strand.
ATTGTGATTTATAAGAAATATACCTGACCATTCAGATGACCAAACTATATTCCATATATATTTGGTCTTAATCCATGGTCCCTGGCTTACAGCTCCATAAGCCCTTGGGATTTTCTAAAGAATATGGACAATGGAGGCAACATTTGTCTTTTGTTATTATATTTGGTTTCTTATGCTCAGTTCCTAAAAAGCTTCAGAGCCATAAATGTGAAATACGTGTTTTGTTATTTATAACAAGCCCCTTTCAACTTCATCTGAGTTTATGTTAATAAGTGACTTAGGGGGAACCAACATCGAGTACAGGATTGGAATCTTCAGTCCCACCCCCTGATTTCCAGGGAGGACAGAGGGCCTGGAGTTTGAATCAATACCAACGGCCAATAATTTAATCAATGGTTTAATGTCTATGTAATAAAGTCTCCATAAAAACCCAAAAGAAGGGGGTTCAGAGAGTTTTCAGGTTGGTGAACGAGAACACTTCCACATGCCTCCATGCCAGGCCCCAAACTCCAAAACCGCAGAAACTTCTTTCTTCAGAACCTCACCCTATGTATCTCTTAAACTGGCTATTGAGTCATGTCCTTTGATATCCTTTATAATAAACCAGTAACCTAGTGAATAAACTGGTTTCCTGAGTCCTGTGAACTCAGTCCTGTGAATCAATAGTCAAGGAGGAGTTCATGGGAACCTCTGATTTATAGCCAGTCAGTCAGAATACAGTTAACAACCTGGACTTGCCATTGGCATCTGAAGTGGGGGAAAGCAGTCTTATGGGACTGAGACTTTAACCTGTGGAATCTGGTAATATCTCCTGGTAGATAGTGTCAGAATTGAATTGAATTGTAGGATACCCAGCTGGTGTCCCAGAATTGCTTGACATTGTGAACCCTCCAACCCCCACCACTGACATGTTGGAATTGGTAACCAGAACACTTATCTCTTTAACATGGTAACTTGCTTCATCAAAGCCAGAAAGGAAGAGACTAGTAGCAAGGTGGAAGTCAGTATTTCTCGTAATCTAATAAAGAAAAGACATCTACTCAAAGTTGAGATATTCTAAGAAGCAAGTTACTCAAAGGGATGTGATTATACAAGGCTGAGAATAACAGGAGTTGGGATTATGGGTTGAGGTAGAGCATTTCAGAAGCTACCCAGCAAACTATGCATCCAATAAATATGAATTTACTCTTTTGCCCTGGGCACTGTTTTAGCTACTGAGGATACAGTGGTGAGCAAGACAGATCAAACATCTTGCTTCATAGTACTTAGTCTCCTTTAAGAATAATAGTCATACTGCTGTTAAAGTCAGCCATGTGGGCAGGACAAAAGAATGATTAAAGGAAGGTCTTGGAGAACAGTTGGATGGCTATAATAATCCAGAAGAGGAAAGATGAGTGTGACATACAGAATTTAGATTAGGGCAATTTATAGCCTTGGGCAACTGGTGACACTACCAAAATAGGGTATGTCTAAAGTGATGGAAGGTATAGGGTAAAATGGATGAATCATTTGAATTTGTTGAATTTGAGAAGTGTGGATGCCAACATAGAAAGTGCCACTAGGCTACTAATTACAGAATTTCTGGAGTTCTAACCTAAATACACTCTGAAAATCACATCACATAATATCTACTTTCTAATACCTTCAAATAAATTTTATCAACCTACATCCATTCAGAACTCATCTTGTGTTCTTTCTTATTTTTTTTATTCTTTTTTGTTTTGTTTTGCTTCCATGACTGTCTTTCTCCATTTTCCTCATTCATCACTGTGCTCAAGACACTAGATTTAATATATCTTCCTAATATCCTTTCCACAGTTGATTTATATACTAAAAATCTACACAGGCATTAAAAAAAGACTTTCCAAACTACCTTCCATGCATGGATTTTCCATCTATCCTTAAAAATATGATTTTGGTTTCAGAGTACATATATTAAAATTTATGTTAATAGTATCATAATTTTCTCATTCTATTTTTTAACTTTTTTATTGAATAATATGCTATAGCATTTCTCCATATATGTACATCTGGTTTATTACTTCTGGCAGCTGCATAAATTTTCATCAAGTATACACAATTTATGTTTACATTCCTCTAATAATGAATGAACTAATATCTCTATCTGAGGCTTTCTCAACATAACACTTTAGTAAATACCTTAAATGTGGCTCCTTGATGATGTGTCCCAGAGGTTTACTGTGCTAAATACTTTGGAAAACTATTGCTAGTATGTAGTATATACAAAAATTCATTTTCATAAGTAATTTCAAAGAGCTCTCCTGCAACTCTTTATGCTCTCATCAGCATTTAAAATTATTTGACTTTTTTTAATGTTCACAATCTGATAGATATACAGTTATCTATCTCATTGTATTTAAATTTGCATTTTTCAGATATAAAAAACTCATGTATCTGTTTATAAAATTATTAGCTATGTAAAAGGGTTTTCCTCTTTTATGCTACCAATTGAAGACTACCATATGTTGTATAAATATATATCTTCAATTTTAGTAAGTAGTGTCTGTTTTCTAAAGCAGTACCATCTATTTTCACTCTCATAACAATGTATGAGTAGTCCAGCTATTCCACATCTTACTAACATTTTCCCCCAGCCTATGCTTAATTAAATACACACACACATCCACACATCCACATGCAAATCAGATACAACCATTTCTAGAATTCCTGCAGATTTCTCACAGTGTGTGTGTGTGTGTGTGTGTGCATGTGTGTTTGTGTTTATGCATGTGCACACGCATATGTCTCTATATATGAGAGAGAGTGGAAAACATCAAATAGGCCATCTTCACTGTTCAGTGTTGGATTCAGAGAAAGGAACCAGAAACTCATCTATTTGAAAAATATTCCCAAAATTTAGAAAGTAATACTTTTTATCTTTTAATATTTTAATTCTATGAATATGAAAGACTTTCACTCCCTCATCAAGATGCTCCTAGTATATATGCTACAATTTAAAACTTTCTTCCTCCAGATACATTCTTTCTAAAAGCAAGTAGAATTGCTAACATAAGTTCAATGTACTTTTTTCTTTAGTACTAACTGATGCATATATATATACATGTGTAACAAACTTGATGTTTTGTTTCAATTTTTTGGTTTATATTTTCTGACATCCACAAAATATTTTTTAGAAATATATTTGGAAATTTTGTGGGTTAATGAGTTTTGCCTTCTGAAAAAAATAGTTCTTAGAGCTAAGTTTGTAGATTCAAATATGTCAGAGAGGAATATCTTGGAGCGACTTGAGTCTTATAGTTTTGAACTGACACTTTCTTCTCCTGACCTAGGATGTGTATTTTGTTCTTCTTCATAGCTTCTCTGCATACATTTGCATCCACAGCCTTTATTCCAACAGTTGTTATCATCGTTACTTGTGATTCCTAAGAGTTTAGCCCCTCAATGGTTATTTACCAACAGGTCTAGATGCTTCTTTTGGTGGCACAAGGTAACACCCCAGGGTTGACAGTTCACAGAAAATGACCCTGCTGTCCTAACTCTAAATAAAGTAGCAAGACTAGTGGTTGTCATACTCTATTCCTTGATAGGAATCAGGTTTAAAAAAAAAAGGATTTGCTTAAAATGACCTTACAATAATTTATTTAAATTATGTGTTATTGCAAAAGAAGCTAGTAAGCCATTTTTTGTCATATGTACTTACTATGGAGATTTTTTTTTTTGTGATTTAGAAAACATTTTTAGTACACCCTTCTATATAATATTTTGTAAGGTTGGCTGTCAGTAAGGAAATCACCTTAAACATATTTCTTCAAAAAAATATTGTTGCTACAAAAATTAAACATGCAATATACTATAAAATGTTATAATTAATTCAATTTTAAGAAATTAATTTAAAATATTTTGTTTTCACATATGCTAAAAATGTGTATGTTCTATGCATATGGTGTAAACAATTCCCTTTCGTATTTTTCTCATAAAATTTAAGATAAGCAAAGTAATTTTAGGAATACAAAAATATGAGTTTTGAATACTTTCTAATATTGAAAACATATATATAATGGGCTGGGAAAATTTTGAAAGTATTCATTTGTTTTATTTTTGCATATCTATTTGAATTAATATAATGAGAACTATCAGAGGTTGGCAATTTTAGTTAGAGTATGTGAAAATGCACAGAAATAGAAGGTAAAATTCACTAGGAAAGGGACTTTTAATTATGTGGAGTAAAAAAAAAAATAGTGAAAATAATAGGAGACCAAAAAAGTGCTATCTTTATTTGTTTTCATTTATTTAATATATTTTATTTCTTTCTTGTTTGGAATTTTAAAAAACTTTATCACAAATATATGCACAGGTCCAAATTCATCAAAATATAGACATTAAATATGTGAACCTTTTTGTATATTAATTATATTGATATTTTTGTATATAATTAATATACTTTTGTATATTAATTCCTCATTAAAGTTGGAAAAAAAATAACCTCTCTCTATCCTGAGAGAGGTTAAATGGACCATCATGTAAAAATTCAGCTTATGAAAAAAAAAAATCAGATTATGGTTCAGTTGGTCTTTTTTGGATCTTGGCAGTAGAATGACTGTATTAGTTTCCCATGGATGCTGTAATATATTACCATATACTTTGTGGCTTAAAAGAACTAAAATTTATTCTGTCACAGTTCTGGATGCCAGAAGTCCAAAATCAGGGTGTCAGCATGGCCACATTTCCTCTGGGGTTCTAAGGGAGAAGACATTCTTTGCCACCTCCAGCTTTTGGTAATTGTTAGCATTCCTTGCCTTGTAGAAGCCTCGCTCTGTTCTCTGCCTCTGTGGTCACAATGCTGCCTCCTTTTATATCTATCAAATATTCCTTTTCCTCAGTCTTAGAAAGACACTCATCATTGGATTTAGAACCCACTCAGACAATCCAGGATAATCTCCTTATCTCAAGTTCCTTAACTTAATTACATCTACAAAGACCCTTTTCCCAAATAAGGTAACATTAACAGGTTCTGAGAATTAGGATGTGAATACATCTTATTGAGGAACCACCATTCAACCCACTTCAATGACCTAAAGAGAAAGGCACTAAAATAAATAAATAAATAAATAATGTTTCATATGCAGTTTGGAAAAGAAAACAACTCTTTAGTAACATTTATACTATTTTATAATCATGTTCCTTCTAAAATTATCTTTGTTCCTATCTTTCATTCCTATCTGTGGTTTTCCTCCCAGTACCTTCTCCCAGTAATTTTTCTCTATTCCCCATATTTTCTTCTATGTTTTTTTAACTGATTAAGCTGAGGTTTGTGTAATGGAGGCACTTCAATGTATAGGAAAAATAGTACAAGAATTTCTGGAAAACATGCAGAATCAGGTAAAGCTACATGGAAATAAGCAGCAGACTTCTATTTTAGGAAAAATCACAGAGGAATTCTCAACATGGACCTTCAACTCTGAGGGCAATCCTCATGGAAAAGAACACAGAAGATTTAAAGAACATTAGTCCATGTTTGAAAGGAGTTGAAATATGTGTTCAATCCAGCCAGTGATTGGTGGAGAGTTTCAAAATACATTGATGTAATCAATGAGTAATATAGACATGAGAATTAAGGACAAGTAATGAGAAGACAGAGACCAGGAAGACAGAGAATACAGCTTTGAGGTACAACTCATGAAGCCACCTCTGTCAATGAGAATAAAAATTAGTCAAATAGGGCTTCCCTGGTGGCGCAGTGGTTGAGAGTCCACCTGCCAATGCAGGGGACATGGGTTCGTGCCCCGGTCTTGGAAGATCCCACATGTCGCGGAGCGGCTAGGCCCGTGAGCCATGGCTGCTGAGCCTGCGCATCCGGAGCCTGTGCTCCGCAACAGGAGAGGCCACAACAGTGAGAGGCCCACGTACCGCAAAGAAAAAAAAATTAGTCAAATACATAGTGGACTAAAGTAACAGGAAGGACACAATAACTAGAGGCATAAGAAATAAATTGAATTACTAAAGAGCAGGAAAGAGATAAGACTCTAAACTGATTCTCATTAACTATGAAATAGGGAATAAGACAGAAGGCCCATACATAAGTAATCAAGAATAAAAAGCAACATCCATGAAATTTGACATGTGGCAATTTATTTTCCCACTTACAATGGCCAGACTTACTGGGTCTAGAAAGGACAGAGCTGAGAGTGTAGCCATCATGTTAGAGAAAGCAATAAATGAAATTATTTTATAGTTCTGTATGCTTTCTTTTCAAGTTAAAGAAAAATAGTAAAATTCATCCAGTAAAGATAAAATAAAGCATATAAAACTTAAATTGTCTTCGCATATGGCTATCAATGAGGTTAGAACATAAAAAGAAAAAAATGAGTTCTTGAAATTTTAATCTAAGTTACTCTGAGAGAAAATAACTATTATAGGTATGAAAATGGATATATTTATCTCTCATGTAATTAAATATACACACACATTAACCAAATGTTATTTTTAATAAGCTGGGCATTTTACAAGTTTGAAAAAATTTGGTAAATAATGAAAATAGTGAAATTATTGAAATTATAATATGAAAGGGGGCTATAATAATGATATGTAAGCAGAAGCTTGAAGACTATGTTAGATTTCTTACTTCAGGAATAAATGAGTTAATTATGTGGGTTGTTGCACCTATGAAGCTAAAAGCTCTTTGAGGTCATGGTGAATAATCTTGTATCACCCTTATCAATGGGCACAATATTTTGTGAATAATATTTAGTCAAAATATTGATTCAATGAATAAGTGGATAATTAATAGGATAATAATTAATAGGAACCTCTCCAAGACTATTTATGTTTCCCAAGCAATAGAAGCAAGAAATATGGGACAAAAATAGAGGAAAGAGAGAAATTAAGAGATGAAGGAAAATGGAAGTGAGTAAAAATGCATTTGAATCACAAAATGACTAAAACCTGAGAAATCTACAGCAATAACGTCTTGTTAGGTGAAACAAAGTTTTGAATTGGGTCCTTTCTTTCCAGATTTTGACAAAGTGAAACTAACTCGAAGAAGGTTAAATGTAGACATTGAAAAAGGGGTAAAAAGTCCATGAAACCACCCTTTCATGGCAAAGATATAAAAATATGGGAGTTAGACTATGTGTGAAGACCGTTCTTGAGAAGGATTTCTTTGGAGAGAGCTATTAGCGTCAACTGTGAATCCCAAACCGCAGTAGAGGCAGAAAGGAAATGCTTCCTCTTTTACCTTAAGACAAGGAAGAGAAGAATTGTGAAACCCGTATTGTGAGAGCTTAGCAAGTGTTTTCATACTAAACAAGGTATGAAAAGACACAGAAAAATAGTGTCTAAGTAAATGTCTGAGAAATCTAAAGAACAAGATTAACTATAGTTTGAGAGTTACCTGTACTCAGAGTGGATGAAGGATGCACAAGTTCTCTATATCTAACAGGGCCACCCAGTGAGTGAGAGCTAAATATAGACTTTCATATACTGGGGCTACAAAAGGAATGGCAAATAACTAGCCATAAAACTTAGTAATTCTTGTGGGAATTTAAGATACTTAGAGCAATAGACACTGCAGGAGTGAAGGTGGGGTGTTGGTGTCTTCAACAATGCATAGAAGTGCCCAGAAAAAAGAAAATTACACATACCTTAAGTACAAGGAACAGAGATTATAGATAACCACAGTGTTATAAGTCTAGCACACATTCACTCCCAAATCTCTTATTTTGCCTCTCAATATTCCAACTTTGGAAGCTTCAGAAACTTAAGGTAACTAGCTGGATGACAAGGATTAGAAACAGGAAAGATGACAAGGTCAAAAAGTAGAAGCCAGGGGCTTCCCTGGTGGTACAGTGGTTGAGAGTCCGCCTGCCGATGAAGAGGACACGAGTTCGTGCCCCGGTCCGGGAAGATCCCACATGCCGTGAAATGGCTGGGCACGTGAGCCATGGCCGTTGAGCCTGCGCGTCCGGAGCCAGTAAATAAGTAAGTAGAAGCCATCTACACACTATTTATCCTGGAAAAGGCTAAAGAGGAGGAATAGGAGAAAGCTTCAACTACAAATCAATCTTAGAGTTTTGACTATTATAAAGAAATTGACATTCTACTTATTAAATTGAACCTGATTTTATCATCTGTATTAGTTTTCCCATTGTTATTGTAAACTTACCACAAATTTTGTGGCTTAAAACAGCATAAACTTTTTTTTTTATTTTACAATTCTGTAGGTCAAAAGTTCAATGTAGGTCTCACCGGGTTAAAATCAAGGTGTTGGCAGGGTTGTTTCCTTCTAGGCTCTAGGGGGAGTCCTTTTCCTTATGTTTTTCCAGTTTCTAGATGCCATACACACTCCTTGACTCATTGCCCACTTCTTTCATCTTCAGAGTCAGCAATATTGCATCTCTCTGACCATTTTTCCATAGTCATATCCCCCTCTAACCGTAGTGAGGAAAGGTTCCCCGGTTTTAAGAATCCATGTGATTACATCCTAGATACTCCAGGATAATCTCCCTGATTCATGGTCCTTAAATTAATGACATTTGCACAGTCTTATTTGCCATACAGGTAACTTAGGTTGATCTGACTAATGCATTTACTCAAGTACAGCAGAGAATTGCAATTTGTGGTCTGCAAATATGATGAGCAACTTGCAAGTCCCCAGAAAAAAAAAAAAAAAAGGACAGAACTCTTTTATACAGGGGAAAAGAAAGTTAGGAGGGATACAGTAAACAAAGAGCCCATGGCTTTTCATTGGCTGAATTGTGACAGTTTCTCATTAGCTGAACTCTTGCCAGGAAAGAAGTCTTTCTACTTCCTTTTGGGCTCCACTACCTTCTCAGTGTATGAGAGCTCCCCATTCTGGTCTTCTGATTTTATTTAACTGAGTTTTCTGCTTATTAATTTTTTACATTTTCCATTTTTTATCAAAAATTTTATCTAGAAGTTCACTGATCAAGAATTAAGTTTTCTAGTTTCAGCTGCTTTTACTCCTTCATTGCCAGAATGGAGCTTTCCTGGATAAAGTGTTGTATGTTGGAAAGTGCACAGATTGCAAACATATTGAAGACAAACTTGAGTAACTCTCAGGCAGTTTTGAAATCTAAAATCTATATGTTATCAACATCATAAACACTGGATATCACTGAAGCTTTATGTCATCATTAAAGGTCTGGCACATAAACTTTCAACAAGGCCTGCTACAGATATCTCGGAAGAACTGTCTCATCAGATGTTGTCTGTTTCAATCCCAGAAAATCTTTACTGTTGGGTCTCTTAATTGATGTTTAGTGGCACAGGCTTAGTTAGCAGTACCTCATAGGGGTCTTTCCAATGAGGTTGAAATGTACCCTTCTGGAGATATTTTTTTAACAGAGGAAATTTTCAGGTCACAATGTGTGATCCTTAAGTTATTCATCTCCTAAGTACACATGTGAAGATTCCTCTGGCAAAACATGGTTACTTTTAATAGAAACAATTAGGCCTTTGCAATATTAGAGTATCTCTCCTTTTATCAGCAGTGAGTCAAAAGGGGAAGGAGTGAAGTGCATTGGGAATTCTGAGACCATCTTAGAGAGTGAGGGTTTATGAGTTCCAGTTGGGGTGGATCGAAGATTTAGAAGGACCAATGGAGATACTTTAGGTCAAGGTATTTGAAGGACCTCTACAAATTTTGCCAACTAGGTCTTAATAATGTCATTACTATGTTTGACTAAACCATAGAAGTGAGGGTGATAAGTGCAGTGAAAATGTTGTAAAACTGGTTAAAGAGCAAAGACTTGTCAAAGTGCCTGGTTAGTAAAATGGTTTCCTTGATTTCGATGAAGTTCTAAGGGAGTTCCACAGGTAGGGATAATATTTCCAAATGAACATTAGCCTCAGAAGAGGCAGGAGCCTGTCTGCAAAGGAAGGCTTCAGTCCAGCATGAAGACATGCAGACAATGACTAAAACATATTTTTATATCCATTAGATGGAGGGAGTTATAAGAAACCCATTTTCCAGAACTTGAATGGTCCATTAGGCAGTTAAAAATATTGGAAAGAAGTATGAACAGGCTTCCCTGAGCTGTACTTTGAACAAGTAGGTCAAGTAGGGTAAGCACCTTTTGCAGCCTTATTAATTTTTCCACACATATATTGATTCATGAATGGTATCATTTTGTCAGTAGACTAAAGGTTTAATGTATGTACATAAAGAGGCATGGGGATTTTAGAGTCTGGGTTGTTATTTGGTCCAAACCAGAGCTTTCTCTCTTTATCAATCCAGAGCTTTCTCTCTTTAGTAACCAGAGTTTTCTCTCTTTGCTTTTCCTTTCCTGAGGTCAATTATTAGACTTCTCTAGTCAGTTCTTCTAAGTCATCATTTGGGGAAACATCCTTTTGGACCATGACAGAGGTTTGATTGCTGCTAGTCCCTAAAAAGCAGCATTCCTTTTAGAAATGTCAATAAGTTGATTTATCTTAGCTTCCAGAGAGTCAGTTTTAGCATGTCTCCAAATCTTAAGGCAGGTAAAACTATTTCATCCAATAATTCCTAAACATAACATCTATTTTAAATTTCATTTCTGCTGAAAGTCAGGAAGCCATATTGCTTCCACAACATTACAAGGTCTTGAGCTACTCTGAAACCATATCTACCATCAGTATAAATATTGGCAGTTTTGTCCTTGGCTACAGTACAGGCACATGTAAGAGTGTATAATTTGGCCTGTTGGGCTGACATAACCATAGGTAAAGATGCTGCTTCAACAACATCAAAAAGAGTTTCAATAGCATACCCAGAACAATATTTGCCATTGTCACCTTTTAAATAAGAACTGTCTGTGAACTATGAGAAGCCAGTATTACCCAAAGGAATTTCCTGCAGATTATCACAAGGAGTCAGGTGGTGATCTGTCAGTTAAGCAGTCAAGAGGAACTTCTTCAGGGATGGAGGGGAGAAAAGTGGGAGAGTCAAGGTTTTTGCAACATAAAAGAGGGAACAGGTAACAAAAGTATTTCATAGGAGGTAGGCAACTGACTGAGAAATGTTGAGTGTGATGAGAATTCAGGAGGACTTCTACTACATTAGGTACAAAAATGGATAAAGTAGATCTCAAAACAATTTCTTGGTGACCTTCACCAAAAGCGTAGTGGCAGTAATAGCTCTAAGGCAAGGGGTGTATTCCCACGCCACAAGGTCTAAATGCTGGCTATTATACCCTGTGGGTTGATGGTGGTTCCTCTGTTTTGGGGTGAGTATGCCAAGGGCATCCCCTTCTTTACTTATATGAAAAATAAAAAGGGAATCTGATAATTGGGATGCCCATGGACTGGTAAGCTCATTAAACTCTCTTGTAAAACCTTAAATGTTATGTTGTCAAGTTCTTCCCATAAAACTGGGTCAAGGTTTTTTTGTTTAGAAAAACATACAGAGGTTTGGCCATTAGAGAGAACTTTGAAATTCAACTTCAGCAATAACCAACTAGTCCAAGAAAACCTCACAGTTGGTACTTAATTTTGGATTTGGGGAAACTAAAGTCACTTCTATAAGTGACTTCTACCTGGATCTAGGTATAGCCCTTGTTCAGATGCCCTAAATATCAAACCTGGCTAGGAAAGATGTGACTTTTTGGTGACCTTATTTAAGGCTAAAGGCTATAGCTCCTGGATGCTATCTTACTGTGAAAAGGATTGAGAAGGAGAATGAAGAAGCAAGTCCTTCATATAGTGCAGCAAAGTCAAAACTCTGGCCTTCAGAATTTGTGAGAAATAAGGTCTCTGAGTAAAGCCACAAGGCATTAATGTCCAGGTGGATTGTTTTTCTTCCTAAGTGGAGACAAAAATGTATTGGCTAGCTTCATCAACTGGAATATGGAAAAATGCACTGAATAAACAATTACAGTAAAAATTTGCTTTCAAGGGAGTAGATGTTAGAAATGTATGAGTGTTAGTTACAATAGAGTATCAAAAGGTAATTTTTTTGTTTTTGTTGCTCTGACGTCCTGGACAAATCTCCACCCTCAACCCTTAGGTTTTCTCACAGGTAAAATAGGAGTATTACAGAGTCTAGTACAATAGATAATTTGAGTCCTGTAATCTTCTACTATATGCTTTATATCTTGAAAGCCTACTTTACTTATAGAATATCAATTAATTCTGGGGAAAGGTTTTGAGGATTCTATTTGATTCTTGATGGGAGGTGTGCTGTGAATTTTGCCAATATCATTTGGAGACTTTGCCTATAAGGATGGTAGTATCTGATTCATTAAGGACAAATAATCAATATTTTTTTGAATTTGCTCTAGTACTCTCAGAGATGAAGCAAATAAGAGATGTTAAAGGCTCATTTGATTCACCTGGTTGTCTGCTTTGATGACTACTGTCAAGTTCTATAATTATTTTCCTCTTTTGGAGGAAAGAAATGTTGGCATGATTCTTCTCTAAGAAGTCTCAGCCTAATAAATGGGTAGGGGTGGAAAAATTATGGATATAAGGATGTATATCCCTCAAAGGTCCTAAACAAAAGGAGGTTGGTTCAGAGATAGGAACCTCTTGGGGTACGTTAGAGATCCCCATAATTGAACTGCTTTAGTCCTCTAGAAAAAGGCTCCTCTTAATCAGAGGGAGGATAGGGAAGAGCCTCTGTAGTTTCTTGAGCCCTGTCATTAAGAATTGGGAGAACTTGTGAATGATGGTTAGAGGGCTGAAGATGCCTAAAACAATTTGTCACAATCTCCTTTCCAATATTCTGTTTCTTTGTAATAATAACAGAATCTAGGTGGGTTTTGGTTTTGCCTAGAGGTATTTATTTGCTGAAGTTGATGATGAAGAATTTTAGTGATCTTCATTTTAGGTGACTCATCTATAACGCAAGAGAGATGGTTTGCCAGATTGACTAAGTCTGGAGTGGACATTATTTCCCATTCCATCTTGGTCCTTTTAGTAGAGGAGAAAGGTCCTGTTTCATCTTATTAATAAATATAAAGTTAAAGGCTACCTGGGTGGAATCAACATTAAAGGAGACTAGATTTTTTTTAATCCTTTGGAATTGCTCAATGAAGTTACCTAACAATTGCCAGAGCCTGATTATATAATAAGTTAGCAGGCTGACCTCCCTGTTGTAAATCTAGGACCTTTCAGTATTTTCCCAAATAGCAGTTTCCACCCAATGCTAGACCTAGCCTTCTCCAATAAGCATATGAGCTAGCTGATATAAGTCAGAGAAACCAGGTTGATCAGTTTTAATGACTATATGAAATTCCTCAACAAATCTGTGAGGATCTTTGGTTACTTTGGGGAAATTGTCAGTATGACTTTCAGTTCAGCTTTAGTCCAGGGAATATGTTAAGAAGGCTTAATTTTAAAAGAACAGTTATGACAAGTTCAGAGGAAAAGGAAGTGGAGACAGTTTCAGGGAAAAGGGGAAGTTTGGTGAGAGAATTAATATGGGGGTATTGAGGGTATAGTTGAGGTGCAGGTGGTGTAGGAGGGAAGGAGAAGGATGGAGCTGCCAATAGTCTGACCATGAGGAGTCAAGGGAGTAACAAGATAACGTCAGAAGTTGAACCTGAGACAGAGAAATCAAGGAAGAAAAACACTGGTCTTTGGAACTCATTTTTAACTTTCTTTAATTTTTTGTATGCCTGGGTTAATCTTAAAATCTTATTTTGCAGATAGGCAATTATAGGTTCTTGATAATTGTTTGGAAGCCTGCCAAAACCAATCAAAGTTGTTTTACCACTTAGTTTTGAAATTTCAGAGCCATGGTGGTCCAATTTGTTTTTACAGTAAGTAAATTTGGGGGTTTCAAAAGCTCCCGAAAATGGCCATTAATATTCTAAAATGCCTTTGGTTAGGTTGATCCAATTAGTTAGAAATGTGCATGAGAAAGGATAGTGGTTTGTAAACATGAAATTGGCCAGGGGCCATGTTGGGAGATGAGGGGTTCCCTCTAAATATTTAGATAACTGGGATCCCATTTCTCAGGGACTTTTCTCTAGAGTAAAGAATAATTTTCAAACCACCTAAATACCTCCAACAGCTCAAACAGCCTACAGTCCTAATACCAGTCAGTTCTAAGGGATGAGATTGGTCCCAGAGGCCCAGGACAAAGGCTGCTCAGTACAGTTGTGATAGAACAGCACTTATTTCAAAGTAACAGACTGATAGCTAGTTGGCAGAGTTTCAGTGAAACAGCCCTTGTTCCTGAAGGAATGGGCTGAAGGCCAGCCAGTACCAGTTGGCACAGTCAGATTTCAAAATCTGACCAAAGTGCCAAAAAATACTCATATATAGAACAAAGCCTTAATCAGAAACGATGAAGTCTTAAAATAGATCCCAGATACAACTCTGAAGAGCTTCAAAACACTAAGAGGGCAGAAGCTTGGATCCAGAAGAAAGACTCACCCTCAAGCTGCAGGGTTAGAGAGAAAAGCAATGAGAAACAATGGGCTCAATATGTTACCACATCTGTTTGCTCACTAGATTTGGAGTCACTGGAAGTACACTAAGGAATAGAGCCTGAACCAAAGACAAAGAGAAAAATAAATCAAGGGCTGGAAGAAGGTATTTGAAGGAGGCAATGGATCAAGTTCCTGGGAGATGACATTTCAGGAAGAAACAAACCAGTCAGATAAATAAACTGCACAAATTACCTAGGAAGAATTTGGGAACAAGACATTTTATTCCCAAATGACTTCTAAGCCTCTCTAAATGTCTCTGTAAATTCAATATGTAGCCACCCTAATGTTTGTCTTTGTACACACACGTGCTCAACCAACAGTAAATGAGGAAGGCTCAATGGAACTCCCATTTATTCTATGACATGGAGAATGTCTACTCTCATTGGGTGTCATCCAACCAACAAGCCAAATAGGTTACTAAGAATAATTAATTTATTTAAAATATCTTAGATATCTATAGGCTAAGTACTTTAAATTTATCAAGTTCATATTATATGAGAAATTTGATAGTTTATTATGACATTTGTTTAGTATAATGTCAATCTTTGCTTTTAGAATAAAGAGGAGCTCTGAAACTGAATCAACATCTGAATGTATACAGGTTCCCTAACTTTTCACCTTATAATGTAATATCTCACTTACTTTCCTCAATTCCTAAAATAAGACCAGCAATAATATCAAAAACTACTTACCTCTGTATTCACAGCTCCCTATTTTAGCACCATCGTATATGCCAGTATTCACTGACCCCTGACAGGAAGAATATCTTCCCCTTTTCTTTCAAAAGATGGGATCTCACTATTGTCTCTGACACTGGCTAATTATTAGCTCTGTGGGAAAAATTAAATTTTAATGTCATTGTAAAACACCAGGGTCTTTCTCAGTATGATAAGGTATCATAAAGGTTTAAGTTGTTTTGGTAAGTTGGCCACCTGTTCAGATGTTTAAAAATTAACACAGTCTTTCCAACTTCACATGTATTCATCTTTTATATTGATATATGTAGTCACTATATTAATATGGTTTGAAACAGTCCCTCTTTAAGACACCTGCTGAACACGTATTTTAAACTGCAAATGTTATTCAAATTTTTCAAAAATAATTTATATATTTCAAAATCTGCCACGTGATACCTTGTGAGAAGTACCACTAAGAAATTAAAATTTCTCAGAAGGAAGTAACCTAAAATTGGAATAACCTAAATATAAAATCATATAGTAACCTCTGGGCTGTAATTAACATTCAACATTTAAAATAAAAGCAGACAGTGCACACTGTCAGTTAACCACATGCCTAATAATAAACTTTTGAAGATATTCTATGAATTTCCTTTACCTAAAGTTCACCATAAAGAAAAGATGACTAGTTAAATAGTTTGGCTGGAGCTTTAACTATTTTGATAAAAACAATCATATTCTATCATAAGTCAAATGTGTTGCCTTATCATTAAAGATTTCCTACGTTTAATTGAACCAGGAGAAAAAGGTTATAGCCACAAACCTCATTTCTATTAATGCATTTATTTAAATATAAGATGGAATTGCAAGTAAGTTTCTATTTCAAACACTAGTTATAGACACTTTTCTTGTGAGACACTACTGTAATATTTAACATGCCTAAAAACTTACTGTATGTAAACTATTCCAAGAGAACCATGGAACCACATAAAGAAAATAAGAGACAAATCCTTAGTTCTCAAGTAGCTTACAATTTATATGAGGTTTATCTTCATGGATATAAAAAATTATACAGCAACATTGTTTTGAAAATAGACCCACTTCAAAAAAAGTGTAACTTTACAGAAATTGAACCATGTTAAGAAAAGCTGAGTAGAGTTTGATGATGAGACTGAGGAGAATCTCCTAGGATTAAGAGAAAGATAATAGAAAGATAAAAGTTTTGTATTAGATTCAAACATTAATTAATTAATATTCAGCAAATATTATTGAAAGTCTCTCATGTATCCAACAACTTTCTTCACACTGGAGATGTAACCATGAACAAGTCAGACATGGAATATGCCCTTATTGAATTTAAGGTAATAAGCTGACATAAATGCAGTGATAGGAGGAATACAAGCTGCTATGAGATCACCTACCCAGGGTGAATTTCCAAAGCCAGACAAGGATGAAAACTTTTAAGGAATAGTAATAATAATAATATAAAATTGTAATAATAGTAATAAAGATATAAAGAGCTAAAATTGCCCAAGAACATACACTATGAAGTGCATTTGTATGTACTTTTTAGGTATAATAGGAAAAAATATTCTGACACTTGTTAAGATGGAAAGGCAGGCTTTATTCTGAGGGACTACTACAGTGGAGATTTGTAGTAAGGGAGAGAGATTAAACTCAACTCTGAAAACAATAAGTTCAAATGGAGATTTATAGCCAAAAGCCAGGGTGGGGTCAGTGGATGAAAAATTACTAAAACATAATATTAAGGGTAAGAGGATTATGACTAAATCAATTTTACAAAATTTTTGCTAAAGGCAGGCCAAAGTGATAAGATATTGAAGATGGAGGATAAGACATTTGATCATATTTTCAAGGATGGGGGATTTTCACTAAATTGATGCAGTAAGGTCTTACTAAAATTGGACTAAATTGGCTTAGGGCAGAGTCCAAGGGCAAGACCTAGACAAAAAGAGGTCTCAGAAGAGCTTTGTCAAAGTTTGGTCAAAAGAGAGAGGCTTTGTCATAAGTATTAGGCCACTTATCCTCATAACATGTAAGACAGGCATTAGTAATGTCATGGGTTTTTTTGTTTTTTTTTTTTACTGATAAGATAACTGGGGAACATCTAGGTAAAGTCAATTGCTGATGATCACAAGACAAGTAAATGACATAGCTAGGTCTCAAGTCCAAGCTATCTCTCTGGAGCCTGGGCTCTTAGTCTTCTAACTCAATAGATATTTTCCCAATCAGAGAGATGTCATGCACAACTTATTGGAATTGCAGAGGAACATGTCAGTAACCACATTTTATAATTTAGGGTATATGTAAGATTCATTTCCACATTGTTTTTGTTCATTTTAGTTTGTGTGTGTTTGTGTGTGTGTGTGTATCTAAACCATTTTATTTATTTATATAGCATTTAAAAATTACCCATTATCTTTATGAAACTGAACTACAAAAAATTATTACAAAGTCTTCATTCTATAAATATACCTAGGTTTTCACAGTCTTTTTACTCTAACTTTTTACTATAATTTGGCCCTGAAAGTATTTCCAATTCTCCATTTCATATTATTTCAAATTTAATATTCACTTTTTAAAATGCTATTCCTGAATTTTATTTCCTATGACCAAGTTTAAATGGAAATTACCATGTCTTATCTGCCCTATTATTTTTTAAAGGAAATTTTATAACAATTTATGTTCTTTTTCATATTTATATGACAGGGCCCATTTATTTGAATATTTTATTTTTAACCATTATAATTTCCTTTAGATATTAAATTAAATAGGTGAAATATATATTTATTGCTGACTTTTATTGATTTTATTTTTGTGTGTTGGAATGTTTCTATGTTTCTATTTCCTATTTTATCAATCTGTATTCCATTTTGTGAACTGTCAGTATTCTTGCCCCATATTTTAAATCGAGATCTTGTTTTTTGTTCACATTTACTGAGTACATATTGTGTGCTAGGCACTGTGGATACAATAACATTGTCTATAACTGTGAAGGGGAAGTCAACAGGGAATGAAAAGGAATCACAGTAGAGTGGGATGAGTATTGGGTATGGTGAAAGCAAAGAGAGGCCTCTGTCTTGCCTCTCAGAAATCTCTGGATAGAATGATTTTTTAAACTGCCTGTGGAAAGAATGGGACTTAGTTATGAGTTGGGAATGTTTTTGCATTTAATTTAGATAGTAGCACGTTTAAAGTCTCAGAAGGGTAGGAATATGGTGATTCCAAGTAATATGTGGCTGAATCGAAGTGTAAGTCTAGGAGTAGGGTGTGATGAAAGATGAGGATCCAGAGGTAAGCTGAGAGTACATGATGAAAAGCAGTGCAGTCTACCCCAAACTGCTTATACGCATGCTTATCTTATCAGCTTGCATTCTATTTCTATTTTAAATGTCATAAGTATTTAACATACTTTCCCAATGTGTTTGCTTCTGTTTATAATGTGTTGGGCATGCATATATTTTCTTCCTTGTAATCAAATCTGTCCCACTTTTCCTCTACCATTTCTTCCATTTTTCTACAGTAATTCAACATTGTTTTTAAAAGTAAATGGATGAGGCCATCCTGTACTGCTTATATTTATTTATTTCTGAATTAACTCATCATATTTAATACACTTACAAAGGAAACTACATATTTGATGGAATAGAACAGCAACAATTGTATTTATTTTAGTAATTAAATGTGACCATATCTAGAATAATAATTTCAAGAACTCTCCAGCGTTCCCAGTAGTACCTCATGAATATTCCATAAACTGTTGAAAATGGAATGTTCCAAGACTTCACAGGTGGTTTGGAAACCCCATATAAATGGAAAATTTTGAGTATTAGAATTATAGCTCAGTTGGTGTTACAAACAGCTTCTTCCCAAGTTAAACCAGCTGCATTCTGGAGAGTTTCCACAGCACAGGGCCATTTAAAGCTGTTTATGCTGCTAGCAATTCTCATTATAATAAATGTACCTGATGATACAGTAGTTTCATCTAGATCCAAGTTGTCTTTGATACAAAGCATGGAAAATAATTGGTAGGTCATTTCAGACACTTATTGCCTGATAATAGTATTTACTGTTGTTAAAAAAGGCCCCAAATGGATTCACTTGTGCTAAGCCTTATGTCAGCAAACCAAAACTTAATATCTAACTTATTTCAGCCACTCCTAAGAATATAACCTTTAACCAGTTAATCTGGTATTACCTGGTCAACACTAGTGAGGTAATCTGCACAAGAGACAGACTCCTTCCCTCCCACAAAGGAAGGTGACCTTGCCTGAAACAATATACTTTTTTTTTTGTCTTGCCCCCTTTCTAACTATAAAAGCCTTCCATTTTGTACAGCTATTCAAAGCTCCTTTCTAATTGCTAGATGGATGCTGCCTGATCCATGATTGTTGAATAAAGCCAATTAGATCTTTAAATTTACTCAGATTGAATTTTGATTTTTTAGCACTGTTAAAGGTTATTATAATACTTACCAGGGAATTTCAGAAACATGTTGATATTCCTAAAACCAAATATTGAGAAACACAAAAATACAGATATTATATTTCAAGTGAAATTGTTTATTCTTAAAAAAAAACAAAAAATAAAAAAACAACTGTACTTTCAATCATCTTGTTCAGGAGCATAGATTTATTTTAACACTTATTAGTGATATCTTGTGGCCCTAAAATAGAAAGGATGGAGGATGTACTGATTTCTGACCACCTGTGTCTTTAAAACTCTTATTTTCTAATACAAGGAGGAAGTAAAGAGAAACAGTTATTGATACCACCACCGATAAAATAATGCTTAATGTGTCCTTATTGATATCATGTTTTGGACTCTATTTTAAGCATTTTACTTATATATTAACTTATTTAATATGATAAAAACTTCAAGAAGCATATATTATTGTCCTCACTTTTATACATAAGAAAATTCAGACACAGCAATATTATATAACTGTTCCAATATTATGAAGATTCTGAGTCATAGCTATGGCTCAAACCCAGGCACCTGGCTCTTAATTATCCTAATACATGACAGAAACCACGTGTTAGGTATGTGTCATATATAAAGTTATTTAGTTCTTACAACATTTTGAAATAACTTGTTATCCATGTGTGACAAATGAAGCAACTAATATTTAGAACAATTTAATAACATGGTAAGTTGAACACAGATAGTTGATGGCAGAACAGGACCCAATCTAGCTTGAATATAATGGCCTATGCAACGCTGTGCCTAATTTTCCTAAAGCAAATTTCTCACTCCAAGAACTATAGTAACCATGATGCATGTAAATAATAAATTGAAAGGATCATTGAAGCCATTAAGTCCTAATTTTATCTAATTCTTTATTATTGACCTCATAAAACTTTACTAGAACAATACTCAAGTTTACCTTTGTGCCTTAATTCACTGTCATCTCTTTCTTTTTCTCTTTTTCTTTTTTTTTTATTTTTTTTAACATCAGACAGATGTGATCATTATTAGCATATAGTCACAAAAGAGAAGCAGGAACAAAGGGTTTGAATAATTAGGAAATGAAAATTATATACAATATGGTAAGAATTTGCCCTTGTATAAACTATGACCTGTTTGAAATCAGTATGCATTTCATACTGTTAAATATATAGTGAGAGAAAAGCACAAATTATTATATAAATACTCAAGTTCTATGGGCATTTTTATCTCTTTATAGTGTATTTATTATATGATTTTTGATTTCAGATACACATCCAAATCATGGGTAATTATTATTCCTCTTTTTTTGTTAACCTATCACCGACACATAATATTAAATTGATAACATGTTAATTTGTCCTTAACAGTTGTAGCTGCACTATATCACTGTCTGGAGTTTATTGGCTGGTAAAAGATGGTTACATTTTAACCAATACACCTCTAAAGATTTTACTGAGTGTTCAGAGCTAAAAGCCTTCACAGAGTTTGCTTCCCACTCTCCCCTCATTTAAGAAAAATACTGTCTAATTATTTCTTCAATTGAGAAAGAAATGGAGATTAGAATGTTCTATAAATTTTTGGTTTATCCAGAAATTTCATATCTAAATAGCTGTAACACACAAAATAAATTTAAAACTTTGGAATCAGAGATCTATAGAGACTTGATACTGTGGTTAATTTCTTGATGATATTAAGATTACCTACTAACCCTACTGAATATTTTGATTTGAAAAGATGTGCAACAATAAAAAAAAACCCTAAAACAAGTGAAATATTGAATATACGTAATTTTAAAAATGAGTAGTCTAGAAAATTATAACTCTAAATATTCGAGTTTGTATCCTCAAGAAAATATTCTTATTTTAAAACATAAAATCAAATTAATTTATCAATCTTTAGAAATATAATGATAATTTCTTTTTTAATTAATTATTTTGAAATTTTGAATTTTATTTATTTTTTTATACAGCAGGTTCTTATTAGTTATCCATTTTATATAAATTAGTGTATATATGTCAATCCCAATCTCCCAATTCATCACACCACCACCACCCCCTGCCATTTTCCCCCCTTGGTGTCCATATGTTTGTTCTCTACATCTGTGTCTCTATTTCTGCCCTGCAAACCGGTTCATCTCTACCATTTTTCTAGGTTCCACATATATGCATTAATATACGATATTTGTTTTTCTCTTTCTGACTTACCTCACTCTATGACAGTCTCTAGATCCATACACGTCTCTACAAATGACCCAGTTTCATTCATTTTTATGGCTGAGTAATATTCCACTGTGTATGTGTACCACAACTTCTTTATCCATTCATTTGTTGATGGGCATTTAGATTGCTTCCATGACCTGGCCATTGTAAATAGTGCTGCAATGAACATTGGGGTGCACGTGTCTTTTTGAATTATGGTTTTCTTTGGGTATATGCCCAGTTGTGGGATTGCTGGGTCATATGGTAATTCTACTTTTACTTTTTTAAGGAACCTCCATACTGTTCTCCATAGTGGCTTTATCAATTTACATTCCCACCAACAGTGCAAGAGGGTTCACTTTTAATATCAATAAATATGATTAGAATTCCAAGTTCATCATTTATTTCATAAATTCATCTTGACTCTTCATTTGTTGGAAATTATATCAAACAATGCCCATATATGTTAGTCTTTTAACTCTCCTTTTTCATTTATAAGTGCCCCAACTCTTTTTTGTTCTGGAAATATTTGTGATAAAGAATGCAGGATATCTGTTGTAAAGAATTCTCCACCTGCTGGATTCTGATAATTGATTCCCTGTGTTGTGGCTTAACTTGGCCCTCTGTCTGTTTTGTTTCTTTTAAAATTTTAAGGCAGAAGCCTTGCTCAGATCCATGTTGGAGTTGTGGCATGATTAACTAATAGAAAATGCTCTATACTTCCTATTACACATCAGAGTTGCACAGTATCTGGTGGTTTCTCTCTTGGTACTTTTAAGATTGATCAGGGGTTTCAGGTGTTATCATCCCAATTTTTCCAATAGATATAGCCTT
Organism: Lagenorhynchus albirostris; assembly: GCF_949774975.1. Classification (NCBI taxonomy): domain Eukaryota; kingdom Metazoa; phylum Chordata; class Mammalia; order Artiodactyla; family Delphinidae; genus Lagenorhynchus; species Lagenorhynchus albirostris. The sequence goes on from NC_083112.1 coordinate 29,843,957, forward strand.
CACCTCTCTTGGTCAGGTTGACAATAGACAGGTGCTGACAGACTCCAGATGTTTCTTGAATTGGTTGGTGCTGTACCAGGAGACTGCAACACTCACACATTGTACACTGGATGATGACAAATGAAGACAATGCTGTCTCAAGTCCCTTACAATCTCAGGAATCTGTAATTTTTTAATTCTATATATGTTTTCATCCTAAAAGTTATACATTCCATAGTTAATTTATTTCAGTCTGGGATAATTTTATTGTTGCTCCTCTTCTTTTTATATCAAAATATTCATTAGGTTTGGTAGACTATATATACATACAGATATATTAGACTTGGTAGACTTTATATATTATATTTATATAACATATCTAATATATATAACATATCTAATATGATATATAATATATTTTATATTACACATACTATATATTATAATTATACATATATGTTATGTTATATATACAAATAAAATATATTATATATAGTACAAAAAGATAATTTTCATATTATATATCATATGTAACATAATATATTATAGTTTTTATATTATATATGCTATATATATATATATAATATATAAATATATATAATATTCAGGGCTATCCAAGAACTAATCACATAGATACAAAAGATAGATACATCCAAAGAAATTTATTGTCAGATTGGCTCACTCAAACATGGAGGCTGAGAAGTTCCAAGATCTGCTCTCTGCAAGCTGGAGGCCCAGGAAAGCTGGTAGTGTAGTTCCAGTCCAAGTCTGAAGCCTTGCGAAACAGGAACACAAATCCAAGTTCAGAAGTTGGATGTCCCAAGTCAAGTAGAAAACAAATATACCCTTTCTCCACCTTTTTGTTCTATTTGGGCCCTCAACAGACTGGATAATACTCACCCATTGGTGAAAATATCTTCTTTTCTCAGTCTATTGATTTAAATGCTAATCTCTGGAATGTCTACTCTCACAAACACTCTTAGAAATAATGTTTTCCCAGCTATCGAGGAATCTGTTAGTCCAGTCAAGCTGACACATAAAATTAACGGTCACAAGTATACACACATATATGGATTTTACTTAGTATTTCTTGTAGAGGGTATGCTCTTTGAAGTGAATTTAGTGTTCTTGTATATGATTTAATTATATTTTGAAATAATTATTTTTCTATTTGAGAATCTCACTGAAACTTTCATAGAAAATACCATTCAACATATAATTTGCATATTACCCATAAATTTTCAGTGTTACACCTTATGCTTAAAATTAGTGAAAAAGTGTTTATTAGTGCAAAATATTTATTGAATGCCTTCTAAATTCCAAGAATTATCAGCATGAAGATGCATAGTAAAAAGCAGTGAAAAACTCCTACCCTAAAAATCTTATATTTTCATTAATTTGTGTGTTTTTCTATTTTGTAAAAATCTCATTTATTTTATTGGCATTTATATATTTTATATTTTCAAGTGACTAATATGTAAGAATATTGATATTGGAGAGTTCAAATTACCTTGGCAACCTCATTTGCTGAGGACTTTAAAGACAATGAAGACCAAGGAGAGTTTTCTCATTTTAATACCAAAGACTGCAACATGTTAGCATATTTTCAGTTAAAAAGCATGGGAAATCTTTGTCCAACCACATCTAGAAAACACAGTAACTTTCTCCTTAAGAGATATATATTTGCCAAACTGTAATGTATAAAATAATTGTTTGTTTTAAAATATTGAAATTCATTCTGAAACTAAAAGAAATTATTAATTTTTGGCTATGTTTTATTTTCTAATAAGGTAAGGATATATTTTATTTTTCTCTGAGAGTGCCAAAATAATTTGAATATAAGGGGAGTGGTAATTGCCTTTATTTTTATTATTTTATTTGGAAAGAGATTAAAAACTTAAAATAACATATGTATGTTTCATTCCAAAATTAATAGGATAAACTCAACTAAGGAAAAAATAAAGTATAACTGTACAGCCTGCCCCAAACTGAAATGTGTGTAAAGACTGACACCACTCTGAGTATTATCATAATCATGCATTAAGATGAGAATCAGAATAAATTAAAACCATTGAATAATTGGCCTAAAAAAGAATATGTTGAGATTAGCTATGCCTGTTCATAGCTATAGGGACTGGTTAGTAAATAATATCAAACTGCTTCACAATATACTATTAAAATGTAAGATCTAATGCCCTTCTCTCAGGACAATGTAAAAAAAAAAAAGAAAGCATTATTCTAACAAATATTGTACCTTCTGACCTTGACAGTACTCATGCTTTTTCCAAAACTGTATATGTAATTAACATTTATTTGAAGGATACATAAAATTGTACATGTATCATATCAAATATAACTAATGATTATAAAAGGCATTAAAAATTATTTTTGCTACTGCTGAGACACTCTTGGACTAAGGACCATGATGTGTCATTGTATTATTGACATATTAATGCACCCAGACTTCAGTTTCAACTGCAGTACTTACTTCCATAGACTTGTCAGTAAGAAAAAGACATGAGTGGCTAAGACTGTGTGACTCATGTAGCCAACATGATAATGATTATGACAGAATTAAACAGCCAGACCTTGAGCTGAGCCAGTGTAGAAGGCAGTGCCATGATATATACATACACACACACACAAAATATCTGTTTTCAGGTTAAGAAATTGAGACAAGAAACAAACAGAAGATCAACAAATTTTAACTTTACCTCCCATTATTTCAAAGCATAGGAAAGGACAATAAATCTGTGGGTCAGAGAACACAGAAGGCTCAGATTAAAGAGAGACAGTAGAACAAGCAAAATCAAAGAAAGAAACAGAAAAAGGAATAGGGTGGATGAAAGAAAAGGAGACAGAGAAGGGATGGAAGGAGAGAGAACGTTCTTTGGAAAAAAAATAGGATTGATTTCTAGCTGTACAAACTGTTAAAATATTACAGATCTTCCTTGACTTACTGTGGGGTTACATCCCGATAAATCCATTATAAATTGAAAATATTGTTAGGTTAAAAATGCACTAATACACTTAACCTACCAAACATCATAGCTTAGCCTAGCCTATCTTAAACACACTCCAAACATTTACATTAGTCTACAATTGTGTAAAATCATCTAACACAAAGTCTAATTTATAATAAAGTGTTGATTATGTCATGTAATTTATTAAATACTGTACTGAAAGTGAAAACCAGAATGGTTGTCTGTGTCCAGAAGAGTTGTACATCTATGGGTTGTTTACTCTCATAATTGCATAAGCTAACTGGGTGCTGCAGCTTACTGCCCAGCACCACGAGAGAGTAAGGACTCCCTATCGCTAGCCTAAGAAAAGATTTGAAGTTAGGTTTCTATTGAACGGGCATCACTTTTACACCATCTTGAAAAATCTTAGGTTGAACCATCATAAATCAAAGACAATCTGAATATAACTGTTTCAATATTTCGTATCAGTTATTAAGTAGGTGCTACCATAATTCACTTAGTGAGACCACATTGACTCAGATAGCTTTGGCTCCTCTTCCTGGACTCCCTAGACTACACATGATCTAACAATCTTAAAGGGTAAGATTGTAAATGGTACCCATATTTTATCAATTGTCAAATAATTTTATATTCTGATAATAAAAAAATTATCAGCATGGATTTTGTAAAATATTCAGGAAGAATAAAATAGCTAAGTAGTTAATTAAGTAGTTAAGTAGTTAATTAATGTATGAATAAGGAACTATGTAAGAAAATTAGTGGGTTTAGAAAATTAGTGAGTTTTTTCCAAAGACAGAAAAAGCATGATATCTACCTAAACTTGAGTTCAACTTGTTGGGAAAGTCAATCCTACCATGTGCTCAGGAGAGAGAACCACTTATTTATGAATAGTCTTAGTAGCTACCATAGGATTGTTTCTGATTCTTTAGTGATAAGTATCAAGGGAAGGAGCATTCTGTCTATCTATCATCTATCTATCTATCTATCTATCTATCTATCTATCTATCTATCATCTATCATCTATCTATCCATCTGTCATATTTTCTAAATGCTCTAATAAAGTATACATAGCTTTCAGTGTTTTTTCAATCATTCTAAACAAATCTTACTTCAGTTATGCTTGGATAAGTTGGACACACATAGAAGGCAAAATGAGATAAAGAGCATCTTATTGAGTGTGGACCATATTATACTTGTGCATTACCTTTTTTGTTTATCTATGCTCAGCATTTCGAAAGAAGGAATGGTCTTAATAAAACATCAGATTCAATTAAACAGACCTATGTACCAGGCACCATACTAGTTGATAAAGACAGTGAAATAATTATGGCACAGTCCCTATCCTCAAGGAATTCAAACATAAGAGGAGAATGGTATCAGCCTTGATGCTATCAGCCTTGATGATGATGAAGATAAATCATTGTTATGAAAGGTCACTTAACTAAAACTAGGAGGAGGGAAAAGGAAGAAAAATCAAGGATTTTCCAACAGCACATGAAACTTCAACTAAACAGACTTGTAGAGTGAGGCAGGTAGACCCAAGTCCCCCACCTTTAATTATACATTCTCTATCACATGACATTGCCCTTAGAGAAAACAGCCACCACAGCTCCTCAGATTTCTCTGTGGAGGGATTTCAGTTAGACTAATACTCCTGTCCCAACCCCTTCCCCTAGAGTCCTCATTTATTCCTCTCCAAGGAAGAAGTGAGTTATCCAGCTAATGAGTTTGAAAGAGCACTCCAGTTTGGAGCAAGCTTGCATATGGACAGATGTGTCTGACCTGCTTTCTCAGCTTTGTGGTGAGCTTGGGGTGCTGGTGATGCTCTGTGGGAACAGCTTGAAATTCTCCTAGTAACTGGGTAAATAAGTTGGTTCAGTTCTAGAAGGTGTTCTCAAATCTGTTTGGCTATGTATCTAAGCCATGTCCTTAAGCCTTTGATCTATTTTTTATTACCAATAAAGCTGACTATTTGGTCTCCATGTGTAAAACTCCTGTGTCTGTTCCTCAATTTATTCCAAGCATAGGCAGTAAAGAGGGCTAGTATTTAGGGACTTATTCACATTTCAATCATCACTTCCAATTTATTCTCTGAGGTTGTTTCAGTACATACAATTTCATTTTGGTGATTAGTTCAGGAGCCTAAGCCCTGGTTCAAATTCAGTTTGGGACCTAATAGTATCTCCTTTCCAAGTCATAGCCAAGAACTATGCATCTAACAGGGACTGTAATTTTTTAATTGAATTAGTTGCTTTGATAGTATTAAGTCCAAATATTTCACTAAAATATGTACTATTTGACTTATTTTTTCTTTGTTTTCTTCTTTTTTTCAAGCAAAAATGTTGCCCATGATAGAGGCGAGAAAGAACCCAGGGTTACAAAACTCTGCCAGGAAAAAGAAGCTAATGCTAGTGTACATAGATTATAAACAGTAAGTAGTCAACAAGTATCTGCAAAATGTTCAAGGGTGATGATCTCACAGCACTGGGTATTTGGGTAAACAATAGTCTAAATAAATAATATTCACATAAGTCATAGCATATTAATAAATTTTATCTATGCAATATAGATGCTAGGATCTTAGAAAAAAATGTTTACTTTTTCAAGCTCTGGGGCATTAAAACATACTAAATCTGTGTGCTTGTTTGAACAAATTAATAAATTATTTTGTGTGCATTTTTTTTTTCTTGGTACACGGGCCTCTCACTGTTGTGGTCTCTCCCGTTGCAGAGCACAGGCTCCAGACACGCAGGCTCAACGGCCATGGCTCACGGGCCCAGCCGCTCCTCAGTATATGGGATCTTCCCGGACCGGGGCACGAACCCGTGTCCCCTGCAACGGCAGGCGGACTCTCAACAACTGCACCACAAGGGAAACCCTTGTTTGCATTTTTACTTACTTATTTTCGTTCTTATAACTGGTACTTCAGGCACTGTAAGAGTAAATAAATCTTAAAAATTCCTAATTTATGTCCAGGGATTAAGTTATTCACTAAATATGTCCAATATGTCCTTGCTTTGAGGCTGTAACACATACAGATAAAGACAAAGCTGAATACTTCTGTTGTTTCTTATTAGCTTATCTTCATTTCCTTGTAATAGTCCTATATTTGACTGATTATTTTTACACTCATTTACAAATCAATTAATTTTTATTAAGTAAAAGAAGATAATTCCTAGGTTGTTTTCTTTAAGGTTTTTAACAAATATCTATCTTACTAATGGAGACCTTTGCATGACGCAGTAAAAATAATATGCTACCAATTAGAATTAATATTATTCAAATAGATAGAGGCCACAGCAAAAAAAAAAAAAATAGAGACTGGTAAATAATTTAAGCCAGTACTGATAAGAGGTAAGAAAAAAATAAAACAGATGTGCTTCATTGATTTTAGCTTTCTTGCCAATGTGAAGTAAATAACCACATAGAATATGCTATTTTGACAATACTCATAGAGATATCTTTTTAAAAGATGGTTTCTGAGAAGGTAAGCTGGGAGATATTAAAATAAATTATTTTATTATTTTCTTCTTGGAAAAACAATATTATGGTCAAAATTGATATACTCTTTCCTTAAGTCTCTTCCTAGAATGCTTTCCCAAGTTGCCTTCAGTTTATCATCCAGCAGTATGCTCCCTGCCCCACTCCCCTCTGTTTCTCCTTTAGGAAAGCACCACTTCTGTTCATACATCTTCAACCAGAACAAAAGGTTAGCCTAAAATAGCTTGGATATAATTCAGACAGTAGAGGCAGAAAGTACTGTGAACTTTTAAAACATTTTCACAACACAAATGCACATTTCAAATTGGAAATTTCTGTAAGATAAGATAAGGCCCATAGTGTTCTTTTATTGATGCACTATGCAATGCAATTTTTATACTCTCATATCTCCTGTAATAGAAATATGACCTGGAGGTACACATAACATTGATATTTGGAACCATTACAGGCCTTTGTAAAGTGTATTATGCCTTGGTGATACATTCAGAAGAAATCCAAAAGCATATAAATCTAACTATTGCCCTTAAACTACACCCTTGGGTGAGATTCAAGTTTTCAGAATCTGAATGTTTCTTAGCACGTTAGAATTTTAGAACCATTGGCTGTTCCTCAAATGAATATTTGACCTCTGTCCAGATGGGAACTGGAAAGGATAAGAGAAGAGCATAAAGATGGAAAAGCTACTTTTTTAATAGAGTCACCACAGTAATATTAAGGAATAGATCATCTATACATATAAGCATGTGTGTGCTCCCCATACACATGCTCGTGAAAACACATATGTATAAAAATTCTTTATCAACATTTTTCACTTTGACCTGATTTACTTTTCTAAATATCAACTTTCACCATTTGATATATTGAATATGTAATAATTTGTCTTTTGTCTTATTCACCTATGTATCTACAGTGACACATAGTAGTTGTTAAATAAATAACTATGATAATCAATAAGTGCATACAAAAGAAGACTATGTTATTTTCCCTTATTCCATTATACTCTCTCTCAAAACACAAGCTCAGTATGAATTTATTTGATTTTTAAGCATCTTGGCATTTGTGTGCCTACTAGATGCCCAATACTTCCTTGGTACTTGTGAGGCTACAAATAAGAGTATGACAAGAAACTGTCAAACATATCAGTTTTGCGAAATCTCTCTTCTGTTTGAATGTCTCATTTTATCAGTTTTCAATGGAGAAATAATCGCCATTACCACAATGTTATGTAACAGATAGAATTTTATTGCTTAGTAGGGAAAAAAATATATATATATAAACAAAACCAACAAAATTGGTTACTTTTATTTTAAGTACATAAATACATGTGGGTAAATTTATATAAATGTATAACTAATACAAATTTTGCTGGTAAAAAAAAATATATGTGGGGAATCAGAGAATTATTTGGACAGGAGATATGATGATAACTATAAAACACCATTTTAATGTTTTCATTCAGTGGAATTTCTAGATTAAGGGAACATTTTTAAAACCTTTACATTATGGATAGATGTTCACTTGTGACATGGATATTACAGGTATAAGTATAATTTGATTTGATCCATGTAAAATTTGAAAGATGATTATCTACCTTAGATGAAATATAGTTATGACTAGAGGCAGAATCTTCTTTTTTAAGAAAGACATTTTAAGGATTCTTCATACTATCATTCAATTATTTTTAGATTAAGAATTTCCTTTTAATTATCTACATATCATGTTATTCATCACCCAAATACATTTGTATCTTTCCTAATATAATGCCAGCACATAGCAGATTCATAATTTTAACACCAGAGTTTGACATACTTCTATGGTTTATATTGTAATTATGCTTAAATTGAAATGCATGCTGACATAATATACCATATGAATTGTAAATATTTAACTCCTTTTACAGAATTTTTTGAAAAACAGATATTATTTGATAAAATTAATTAATATACTAATAGAGCATATGATTGTAAAATAACCTAAACTTATTCAATTAAAATAAATGTTATATATTTGTATAATTCAGGATTAAACACATTGTAGAAAATATTTCCCTGATTTTCCTTTCACTTTGCTCTCAGATGTCATGCTTGTTTTGAGGCAAATATCTTAGCACTAAAATATTTTAATGCAGCCCTTACATTTGTTTTACAAATAAGGAAATATTCAAAAAACATTATTCTAAAATATTTTAAGTGATTAATAATAAAAACAGTCAATTTTCAAAAATATGAACTGATTTTAAAATTGATAAAGTAAAAAAAATGTTTCTTAAATTATATAATGACTCTGAGTCTAAGGATTGCATTTTAAAATAAACAAATCACACAAAAGTACATTTTTTAAGACATATTTATACTTGCCCCACCAGGGTTAATTATCTTGTAAGCATGTTACTAAAAAACATTGGGTTAGTAATTAATTTTTGTCATCAACTAAAAGAACACAGAGATCACAATGTGTGTGAATAAGAATTACAAACATGCTATTATGAGTGTCAACATTTTACATTGCAGGTATAAACACCTATGAAGTGCTCCAAGTATACTATTCTTTTTTGTGTGCTTTCTTTACTTTTCAGACTGGGTCAAGATAAAAATGGAGAAGTCAAAAAAAAAGTGCAAAATAAAAGATGTTCATAATACATTATGTTGCTGTCACACATATGCTAACAAAGTTTTCCACACACCACTTTGAATTCGTAGAGAAAATTTGTGTACAAGAAACTGTGGAAGATACAATTCAATTTGTATATTATTACAGTCAACTTCAAAATTGAGGTTGTTCAGTGTTTCTAACTCTACTTTTTCTTTAAAACTATAATTTGTTGGTGGAGTGTTACCTTCCATAAACATTTTGGAGATAATAAACTATTACTTTTCTGAGCCCAGTTATACTTCTTAAAATAAGTCAATTATCAACCTAATTTCTCTTCCTCCTTCCCCTCTCCTCCTCCTCCCCTTCTTTCACTTTCTCTCTCTTTTTCTCTCTCCCCATCTTTCCTCTGAACTAATGTTTACATTCCCTTTGTTGTTTTCAATATCCTAATAGATTTTGTTTTTTAGTAGTGTCAAAAGGATGGAGCATGGGCCTAATCAGTATTTCCTTTGTGGGAAGTGAAGGAAATGAGAAACGATTTCTCATAATATGATATCTACTGAAAGAAAAAAAAATAGGCAAAATTGTATGCAAAATTAGTTTAATGTTCTAGAAAAGTAAAAATGTGAAGCAGTATAGGTAAAGCACTGCAGGAAAAATATGTAACAGACTATTTCAAGTGGAGAGATCATTGTGGATAATAAATACCTTCTAGATTTCTTGCTATTGTTTGAAAAAACTCAATGAGAAAGGATTTGTCTTTAATTTACAAAAATATTAATTTTTATAAAAAATAGTAACATAATACCCCACTGTGTTACTTGTTCAATGTATTGCAGAGTTAGAAAATTGTCTTTCTACCTTGTTCAAAAATCTTTCATTAAAAGAATATAATTATCCTCAATTATAAGAAGTTGAAAAGTGAAAATACAGACTTACAGATAAAGTGTTTTGTATCTGCATTACCAAATGATTTAAAAAATAATTAATGAAAGAGAAATTTAAGTGGAAAATGTATTTAAGGCATTTAAAACACCTTTACACTTTTTAAGAAATGATTTACCCATATCCTTAAAGGTACAGTTAGTTTTCAAGAGTGATACATGGTCTGCTTTCTGTCACAAGAATTGTGTGGATGAAAAAGAACTAGAGATGTTCAACAATAGCCCAAATAATGTGACACATAGGGCAGAAAGAAAAAAAAAATATTCCAAGCAAAAATAAATGTCTTATTTGTGTTTGTAAGGGAAGAAGAAAGTATATTAGGAAATTAACCAGAGAAAATTCACATATTGTTAAAAGAAAGTATGATTAAAAGTAAGAGGAAGAATCTAGCTAAAAAGTATACTAATATAGAAAGAAAATCCTACAATCTTCCTTTGTTAAATTAAAATAAATAAATAAATAAATAAAACTTTGTCTTATATAACTTAGATGTTAGCACTGTGAGTGATATTTCCTTGATTATTTAGTTGAAAATATTTTTAATGTGAAAGAAATACATAAGATGGTAATTCAAAGACTATAGGAAAAAATGAGAAAGAAAGTAACTATCATGCTAAATCTCACTACTCGCAGATTATCGTTAACATTTTAATGAGTGACACACATACACCAAATTAATTACACATCAAGATGGTAAACTGGGGCAAAGACCACTGTTTACAAAGACACAAAATATCTCTCCATTTTTTAAAACGAATTGTCACCATAGCTGTAAATTTTATTCATATAGGCAGTACTCTTTTCTTCATAATATTCTTATATCTTATATATATATTTTTTGCTTTTATGAATGGTTTTGTTCATTATATTACCTATTTTTTTAATGTAGAAGATATTTATTAATATATATTAAAATTCATTGAGGCAATTTTTGTAATTTAAATAGTCATATATAATGTTTTATTCAGTCAAGTACTAATTTAGTCAAGTGTTAATGTTTATTTTATCAAAAAAAATATTGGTACTCTATAACTGTTTTACATAGTATATATATTTATTTGTTTAGTTATTTTTTTTTTTTGCTTAGGTATGTTGGTCAACTTTTTCTTCATGCTTATTTACTATTTCTAATACATTAAGGTTTCTGTTCAAATGTTACCTGTGTTCATAATGTGGTTCAATTAACACTCAGATTTTTCTTTCCAACAAAATTTATTGGAGATTGGTGCTTCCCAAACTTTGCACCTAAGTACTGGTGAATTTCACCAGTGTTAATGCATTATCTCAGCTTAAATGGTACTCTAGAAACTAATCCACTGGCGAAGAGAGTACAATAGTTAAATGATACCAGTTTTGTGCAGCTCTAAGATTGTCAGTGAACTAACGGCAAAGAATCTCTAAATGGCATTCTCTAGGCAGTTATGTTCATACAGCAGTATTTCAATTTCCACTGCAGGTTTTTAGTCATTTATGAAAATAAAAATCTCAAGATAAAACTGAAATCATAGAGATTATATTTTGGTCTTTCTCTCTCTAGATACAAAGTCATTCTATTACAGATGCATATCAAATTGGGCTTATAATAAGTACTCTCTAAAATAATATAGTGCTTGCAAATTTTCTTATTCTAGGGAACTGTAAATTGATAATGTGATGGCTTGTCTCAGTATCCCTTCATGTATTAAATTTAAGCTGTCAAGTCTAGAATCATTAAGTTATTCCTATTTATCTTCTAATATTTAAAATATGCAAACATATTTATGGATATTAAAAAATTAAATGTAGAGATAGAAGATAAAAACAGTTAAGACTATAGATTTTTTTCACATACCAGATACTTTTTTAAGTCACATATTTAATGCACATATTATCTTATTTCTGGAAGAGGAAACTAAGGCACAGAGAGTTCACAGAGTATGACTGAATTCACAATACTAGGAAATGTTGAAGCCAGAATTCTAGCCCAGCAATCTGGTTCCGGAGAAAGTACTCTTAGGCACCATATTATACTCCTCCCAATGCAGTCACACTTTGTAGTCATCAGTCTATTGTCACTCAAAAGCATACATTATTCATTTTATTGCTGATTTTAATAAATTAGAAAAATCGAGGAGTAGAAAAATCCACCAGAGCGAAAAACTCAAGAAACTGTTTGTAAAATGATGGTAATATTTGCCAAAGTATTTAATTATAAATATTAATTTATTATTGTTACTACAAAAAATACTGGATATCCCAGTTGGGCATACTTGGGACATGTTTACACTGAAACAATTTTGCTGTTTATCTGAAATTCAAATTTAATTGCACAACCTATATTTTTATTGGCTAATTATGGCAACCCTAATTTCATAAATTAACAAATATTACAAATCATAAAAAAACTTAATTTACATTAAAAAATTAATGGATTATATTGCATAGCTTCAACTTTTATAAACTCAAATATTTTTCAATTATACATTTCAAAGGTTTTAATGATTATAAATCTAAAGACAAAAAAATTCTAAATTAGTGTTCCACTCTCATTCATAGCAAAAGACACAGAAGGTAGTTTTGTCATGGTTTATACCCCTCAGAAAGAGATACAATTAAAAAACCCAGAAACATATACACATATGTATATATGAACATGAGTGTGTATAAATATGTGTATATGTACATTCAAAACACATAATTGAGCTAAAGAAACAAAACGAATGTCTCCACAGACCAGAAATGGAAAAGAAATTCTAAATTTCAATGGAAGAGAGATCAATATCATCTATGCCTCACATCTGGAATCTGGGTTTGGCCCTTGATATGTAAGCACTGAAAGTGCTATATGTAAGAAAGGAAGAAGCATGAAACATAAGGAAACATGATGTTCTAACTCACTGGAAATCAGAAAAATGCAAATTAAAACATCAAGGACAACATAAATGTCCATCGACAGAGGAATGGATAGGAAGATGTGGTATATCTATATACAACGGAATATTATTCAGCAATAAAAAACAATGAAATAATGCTATTTGTAACAACATGGATGGACCTAGAGATTATCATACTGAATGAAGTAAACAAGACAAAGACAAATATCATATTGATATTGCTTATTTGTGTAATCTAAAAAACAAAATGGTACAAATGAATGTATATATAAAACAGAAATAGACCCACAGACATAGAAAACAAATTTATGATTACCAAAGGGGAAAGGGTGGGGGGAGGAATAAATTAGAAGATTGGGATTAACACATACATACTACTGTATGTAAAATAGATATACAATGAGGACCTACTGTATAGTACAGGGAACTATCCTCAATATTTTCTAATAACCTATAGGAAAAAAGAATCTGAAAAATAATTGCTATATATATATATATATATGTGTGTGTGTGTGTGTGTGTGTGTGTGTGTGTGTATAACTGAATTAATTTGCTGAACTCTCGAAACTGACACAACACTGTAAATCAACTATACTTCAATTAAAGAAAAAAAGAAAGAAATTTCAGACCAGAGCTTATCTAAAGAAAGGAAGTGCCTTTAGCAGATTGTTTCATAATTAAAAAAAAAAAATGCCATCCAGTTATAACTATATGCATTTTTTTAATCCACCCTTTCCTTATCGTTTTCTTTCACTGAATAAAAAGCTGCTTTCTGAAACAAACAAAACATAATGAAATGGTATTTCTTCCCCTTGTTATGGACAAAATTTTTAAATGACAATATTAAGTGTTGGGAAGGATGTAGAACAAAAGCAACTCCCATCTGCTGTTGATCTATCTGAATTAGGAAGATGACTGAGAAGACAATTTAGCAATATCTAATGTTATTTGAAGCTATGCATACTCTTTGATCAATTTCCTTATGGTAAGATACCTGTAATAGTTTTGCTCAACAACTTTTGCTGGGAGGTAGGTAAATGGGTTTATGCTATAATATTTTTAAACTTTTTTTTCTTTTTTTTTTTTGCAGTATGCGGGCCTCTCACTGTTGTGGCCTCTCCCATTGCGCAGAACAGGCTCCTCCGGATGTGCAGGCTCAGTGGCCATGGCTCATGGGCCCAGCCACTCTGTGGCATGTGGGATCTTCCCGGACTGGGGCATGAATCCATGTCCCCTGCATCGGCAGGCAAACTCTCAACCACTGTGCCACCAGGGAAGCCCTAAAACTTTTTTGAATCCTTGAATTGTTTGATAATAATTACTGAAAGTAAGGTAAATTAAAAGAGGATATTTTTGAACAGCTACTGGAGGAAAATTCCTCTAAATCTAACTAAATTTATTTCCAGAACCAAGGGAAGTTAGAGACAATTGAGCAACTTTGCAGGAAAAGTATTTTCAATCTAGAATTCTAAGCAATGAAGGATACTTATGTAGGATGAGTACAAATACACATTATCATTTGTATGATATTATTTATAATATCATATATTAACAATTTTACCCAGAAAGACAATGAATGCTGTGCACTAGTTAAACAAGGATGTAAAAGTTGGGAAGAGTAGGACCTTCAAGATGGCAGAGGAGTAGGATGTGGAGATCACCTTCCTCCCCATAGATACATCAAAAATATATCTACATGTGGAATAACTCCTACAGAAAATCTACTGAACCCTGGCAGAAGACCTCAGACTTCCCCAAAGGCAAGAAAATCTCCAGGCACCTGGACACCCTCAGGTGACCTATACATAGAGGTGGATCCATATACAAAGTTGAATCCCAGGAGCTGTGTGAACAAAGAAGAGAAAGGGAAATTTCTCCATGCACCCTCAGGAGCAGCAGATTAAATCTCCACAATAAACTTATGTACTCTGCATCTGTGGAATACCTGACTAGACAATGAATCATCCCAAAATTGAGGCCATGGACTTTGGGAGCAAGTATAGACTTGGGGTTTCCTGTATGCTACAGACTAGTTTCTGATTTTTATGCTTATCTTACTATAGTTTTTAGTGCATTTTATCATTGGTGGATTTGTATATTGGTTTGATTGTTCTAATCTTTTTAAAATTAATTTTTATTTTTTTATTTTAATAATCCTTTTAATTTTTATTTTAATAAATTTATTTTATTATTATTTTTTCTTTCATTTTTCTACCTTTTCTTCTGAGCTGTGTGGCTGACAGTATCTTGGCACTCTGGCCAGGTGTCAGGCCAGAGCAGCTGAGGTGGGTGAGCCGAATACAGGACATTAGACTACCAGACACCTCCCAGCCCCATGTAATATCAATTGGTGAGAGCTCACCCAGAGATCTCTGTCTCAACACTTAGTCCCAGATACACTCAATGATAAGCAATGACAAGCAATGGCATGGGGTGCTGGACACCCCATGCCAGAAAACTAGAAAGACAGGAGCACAACCCCATCCATTAGCAGAGGCTGCTTAAAATCAAACCAAGGTCACAGACACCACAAAGCACACCACTGGACACAGTCCTGTCCACAAGAAAGACAAGATGCAACTTCATGCAGCAGAACACAGGCACATGTTCCCTCCAACAGCAAACCTATGCAACACACTGAACCAACCTTACACACAGGGGACAGACACCAAAAACAACGGTAACTACAAACTTGCAGCCTGTGAAAAGGAGAACCCAAACACAGTAAGTTAAGCAAAATGAGAAGACAGAGAAATACGAAGCAGATGAAGGAGCAAAGTAACAACCCACCAGACCAAACAAATGAAGAGGAAATAGGCAGTCAACTTGATAAAGAACTCAGAGTAATGATAGTAAAGATGATCCAAAATCTTGTAAATAGAATGGAGAAAATACAAGAAACGTTTAATAAGAACCTAGAAGAACCAAAGAGCAAACAAACAATGATGACAAACAAATAAATGAAATTAAAAATTCTCTGGAAGGAATCAACAGCTAATAACTGAGGCAGAAGAAAGTGTAAGTGACCTGGAAGGTAAAAGAGTGGAAATAACTACCATGGAGTAGAATAAAGAAAAAAGATTGAAAAGAATTGAGGACAGTCTCAGAAACGTCTGGAAAAACATTAAATACAACAACATTTGAATTATAGGGATCCCAGAGGAAGAAAAAAAAAGAAAAGGTCTGAGAAAATATTTAAAGAGATTATAGTTGAAAACTTCCCTAATATGGGAAACAAAATAATCAGTCAAGTCCAGGAAGCACAGAGAGTCCCATACAGGAAAAATCCAAGAAGAAACACACCAAGACACATATTAATGAAACTATCAAAAATTAAATACGAAGAAAAAAATATTAAAAGCAGCAAGGGAAAAGCAAGAAATAATATCAAGGTAATCTCTATAAGGTTAACAGCTGATCTTTCAGCAGAAACTCTGCGAGCCAGAAGAGAGTGGCAAGGCATATTTAAAATGATGAAAGGGAAAAACCTACAATCAAGATTACTCTACCCAGCAAGGATCTCATTCAGATTTGACAGAGAAATTAAAACATTTACAGACAAGAAAAAGCTAAGAGGATTCAGCACCACCAAAGCAGCTTTACAACAAATACTAAAGAAACTTATCTAGGCAGGAAACACAGGAGAAGGAAAAGAACTACAATAACAAACACAAAACAATTAAGAAATGGTAATAGGAACATACATATCAATAATTACCTTAAATGTAAATGGATTAAATGCTCCAATCAAAAGACATAGACTGGCTGAATGGATACAGAAACAAGACCCATATATACACTGTCTGCGAGAGACCCACTTCAGACCTAGGAACACATACTGACTGAAAGTGAGGGGATGAAAATGTTATTGCATGCAAATGGAAATCAAAAGAAAGCTGCAGTAGCACTTCTCATATCAGAAAAACTAGACTTTAAAAAAAAGACTATTACAAGAGACAAAGAAGGGCACTACATAATGATCAAGAGATCAATCCGAGAAGAAGATATAACAATTGTAAATATTTATGCATGCAAAATAAGAGCACCATATTACATAAGGCAAATGCTAGCAGTCATAAAAGGGGAACATGACAGTAACACAACAATAGGAGGGGAGTTTAACACCCCATTTTCACCAATGGACAGATCATCCAAAATGAAAATCAATAAGGATACACAAGCTATAAATGATGCATTAACCAAGATGGACTTAATTGGTATTTAAAGGGCATTCCACCCCAACAAATCACAATACACTTTCTTTTCAATTGCTCATGGAACGTTCTCCAGGATAGATCATATGTTGGGTCACAAATCAAGCCTTGGTAAACTTAAGAACATTAAAATCATATCAAGTTTCTTTTCTGACCACAATGCTATGAGACTAGATATGAATTACAGGGAAAAAACTGAAAAAAATGCAAACACATGGAGGCTAAACAATACACTACTAAATAACCAAGAGATCACTGAAGAAACCAAAGAGGAAACTAAAAAATACCTAGAAACAATGACAGTGAAAACAAGGTGACCCAAAACCTATGGGATGCAGCAAAAGCAGTTCTAAGAGGGAAGTTTATAACAATACAAACCTACCTCAAGAAACAAGAAACACCTCAAACAAACAACCTAACCTTACACCTAAAACAATTAGAGAAAGAAGAACAACAAAAAAAAAGTCAGCAGAACGAAAGAAATCATTAAGATGGGATCAGAAATAAATGAAAAAGAAATGACAGCAAATCAACAAAAATAAAAGCTGGTTCTTAGAGAAGATAAACAAAATTGATAAACCATTAGCCAAATTCATCAAGAAAAAAAAGAGAGAAGACTCAAATAAACAGAATTAGAAATGAAAAAGAAGTAACAACTTACACTGCAGGAATACAAAGGATCATAAGAGATTACTACAAGCAACACTATGCCAATAAAATGGAGAACCTGGAAGAAATAGACAAATTCGTAGAAAAGCACAAGCTTCTGAGACTGAATCAGGAAAAAATAGAAAATATAAACATATTATTCACAAGCACTGAAATTGAAACTGTGATGAAATATCTTCCAAAAAATAAAAACCCAGGATCATATGGCTTCACAGGAGTATTCTATCAAACATTTAGAGAAGAGCTAACACCTATCCTTCTCAAACTCTTCCAAAATATAGCAAAGGGAGGAAAACTTCTAACCTCATTCTGTGAGGCCACCACCACCCAATACCAAAACCAGACAAAGATGTCATGAAGAAAGAAAACTACAGGCCAATATCACTGATAAACATAGATGCAAAAATCTCAACAAAATACTAACAAACAGAATCCAACAGCACATTAAAAGGAAGATACACCACAATCAAGTGGGGTTTAATCCCCAGAATCCAAGGGTTCTTCAATATACACAAATCAAACAATGTGATACACCATTTTAAAAAACTGAAGGATGAAAACCATATGATTATCTCAATAGATTCAGAGAAAGCTTTCAACAGAATTCAACACACAATATGATAAAAACCCTCCAGAAAGTAGGCATAGAGGGAACTTTCATCTACCTAATATAGGCCATATATGACAAACCCAAGCACCTTGTTCTCAATGGTGAAAAAGTGAAAACTTTTCCTCTAAGATCAGGAACAAGACAAGGTAGCCTACTCTCACCGCTATTATTCAACATAGTTTTGGAAATTTTAGCCACAGCAATCAGAAGAAAAAGAAATAAAAGGAATCCAAATCAGAAAAGAAGAAGTAAAACTATCACTGTTTTCGGATGGCATGATACTATACATAGAGAATGCTAAAGACATTACCAGAACACTACTAGAGATAGTGAATGAATTTGGTGAAGTAGCAGGATACAAAATTAATGCACAGAAATCTCTTGCATTACTATACACTAATGATGAAAAATCTGAAAGAGAAACTAAGGAAACTCTCCCATTTACTATTACAACAAAACGAATAAAATACCTAGGAATAAACCTACCTAAGGAGACAAAAGACCTTTATGTAGAATACTATAAGACACTGATGAAAGAAATTAAAGATGATACAAAAAGACAAAGAGATATACCATGTTCTTCGATTAGAAGAATCAACATTGTGAAAATTACTATACTACTAAAAGCAATATACAGATTCAGTGCAATCCTTATCAAACTACCAATGACATTTTTCTCAGAACTAGAACAAAAATTTTCACAATTTGTATGGAAAAATAAAAGAGACTTCGAACAGCCGAAGCAATCTTGAGAATGAAAAATGGAGCTGGAGGAATCAGGCTACCAGACAATACTACAAAGCTACAGTAATCAAGACAGTATGGTACTGGCAGAAAAACAGAAATATAGATCAATGGAACAGGTTAGAAAGCCCAGAGATAAACCCATGCATATATTGTCATCTTATGTTTGATAAAGGAGGCAAGAATATTCAGTGGAGAAAAACTTCCTCTTCAATAAATGGTGCTGAGAATACTGGACAGCCACAGGTAAAAGAATGAAATTAGAACACTCTCTAACACCATACACAAAAATAAACTCAAAATGGATTAAAGACCTAAATGTAAGGCCAGATACTATCAAACTCTTAGAGGAAAACATAGGCAGAACACTCTATGACATAAATCACAGCAAGATCCTTTTTGACACACCTCCTAGAGAAATTGAAAGAAAAACAAAAACTAAACATATGGAACCTAATGAAACTTAAGATATTTGCACAGCAAAGGAAACCATAAACAAGATGAAAAGACAACCCTCAAAATGGGAGAAAATATTTGCAAATGAAGCAACAGACAATGAATTAATCTCCAAAATATAAAAGCAACTCATGTAACTCAATATCAAAAAACAAACAACCCAATCCAAAAATGGGCAGAAAACCTAAATAGACATTTCTCCAAAGAAGATATACAGATTGTCAAGAGACATATGAAAGGTTGTTCAACATCATTAATCATTAAAGAAATGCAAATCAAAACTACAATGAGGTACAACCTCACATTGGTCAGAAAGGCCTTCATCAAAAAAATCTATGAACAATAAACACTGGAGAGGGTGTGGAGAAAAGGGAATCCTCCTGCACTGCTGGTGGGAATGTAAATTGATACAGCCACTATGGAGAACAGTATGGAGGTTTCTTAAAAAAATAAAAATAGAACTACCATACAACTCAGCATCCCCACTACTGGGCATATACCCTTAGAAAACCATAATTCTAGAAGTGTAATGTACCACAGTGTTTATTGCAGTTTTATTTACAAGAGACAGGACATGGAAGCTACCTAAGTGTCCATCAACAGATGACTGGATAAAAAGATGTGGCACATATATACAATGGGATATTACTCAGCCATAAAAAAGAAACAAAATTGAATTATTTGTAGTGAGGTGGATAGACCTAGAGTCTGTCATACAGAGTGAAGTAAGTCAGAAAGATAAAAATAAAACAAAAACAAAAAAACACAAATACCATATGCTAACCCATATTTATGTAATCTAAAAAGAAGAAAAAGATTCTGAAGAACCTAGGGTCAGGAGAAGATAAAGACGCAGACATAGAGAATGGACTTGTGGGCACAGGGAGGGGTAAGGGTAAGTTGAGATGAAGTGAGAGAGTAGCATTGACATATATACACTACCAAATGTAAGATAGATAGCTACTGCAAAGAAGCCACATAGCACAGGGAGATCAGCTTGGTGCTTTGTGACCACCTAGAGGGGTGGGATAGGGAGGGTGGGAAGGAGACACAAGAGAGAGGGGATATGGTGATATATGTATATGTATAGCTGAATCACTTTAGTTATACAGTAGATACTTTAGTTATACAGCAGAAACTAACACAACATTGTTAAGAAATTATGCTCCAATTAAGATGTTAAGAAATATAAATAAATAAAAGTCAGGAAGTAGCAAGACTTGGAAGTGCAGAAAGCAGGATATCCAACATAGGTGATAAGTGAAGTAAAATCTTAGGATGACAGTATCAGAAAAGTCCTAACATAAGATTTGTGTAGTGAGCATAGTGAACAGAGTCTAAAGTAGAAAAAGGAAGTCAGAGAGCTCTATCAGTGATGGTTCTAGAAAGAAGAAAATGTAATTAATAGATAACAAAACGCAGTTAATTGTTTAAAAATTTTGTAAGGACTTTGGAGCCAAATGATTAAGAGAGCAGAGAAACCCAAGGCCACATAATTTTAAAGAATTTAAAATTAATTATGAAAATTATACAATGAAGGTTTAGCTATATGCAATATTTATATATAATGATATTGACACTGAACATTGTTGTATCCAAAAAAATGTGATAAAATCTTAAGAGAATTTGGGAATGTGCTTCCATACTAGAAAAAACTGAAATGCAATAATTTATAATAGAAGAGGAAAGCACAATTTTTTAGAGTAAAAAAAAAAAACCTCTTTCCTTAAGAAATATTGAGTGAATATTAGAAGAATGAATTTGAAATTTGAAAAGTAATTTCCTCAGGGGCACAGAATCATGCTTAGGAAAGGATAGGCAGGAAACTGTCATAATTTGTCATATAGTTGTAATATTTAAACATAATGATGTGCTTGTATTACTTTGAGGAAAAGAGAACTAATTGAATCTAACAAACTGCACAACCTTCACAGAGAGTATTATAAAACAATTTTTAATATATATAAGGGAGACAAGAATTAATAGAGAAATAAGATTTTGATTGAATAGTGGTTTCTGCTAAGCAGCATATTCACAAAATGAATACAGTAAATCAAAATAAATGAACCAAAGTTACTATACCAATAGGAATAAGCTTAAAAGCATAAGGGTAGGTGTAGAATGCAAGGTGCAAACTTAATCTATGATTTCTTTATTACAATTTGAAGAACTGTGAAAAGTACTAAATGTTTTTGAATACTGACATATATAATAGTAGACTCAAAATATGTTTGAGAATTGTAAAAACCTTGTACAACATACTGATTGGCTCGTGGTAAAATAGAAAGAAAATAAATTGAACAGAGAATCCATGGGGTTATATGGATAATAATAATAATAAATAAAAATTAATAATAAAGAACAAAATATTAGTATTTAACAGAATTGAGACCTATGGTTCAGGTTTTTTTAGTATATGATTATTATATTTTTTCTATAAGGTTAAAATATTTAAAAAAATTAAAAACAGTATTATATATGTATATACATTAAATGAAATATATTTAAATTTATATAAATGTATAAATATATACTGACTAGGTGCAAACAACACCCTAGGCAAGGTGTTACATGCTTACCATATACATCTCTTTTAAACCTCTTGGTAAGTTAATTTGAAGACAATGAAATCAAAAATTAAAAATAATAAAATTCTCCTGCCAATTAAATGGTAAATATGAAATTCAATTAGATTTCCTATGACATCAACACCTACATATTTCTACTCTGTTCTATTGCCTTATAGTCCAAAATAAGGCAAATTTACAGTATCCCCAATTCCTGGTCCAAGATTTCTCAATTTCTAAATAAAGAAAGAAGAGGACAAGTACACAACTATTAGAATGACCAAAGTCCAAAACACACACAAGATAAAATGCTAGAAGGGATGTGGAACAACAGGAACTCTCATTCATCTCTGATTGGAATGCCAAAAGTGCAGTTACTTTGGAAGACAGTTTGGTGGTTTACAAAACTAAATGTACTCTTAACATATGTTCCAGCAAAGGTAAGAAGAGGAAAATTGGACACACACATACAGATTTGTAAAGAAAGGGGACAATGTGAAGACATATAGGGAGAAGATGGCCATGTGGTAATTATGGCAGGGTGATGCACTTACAAGGAACACCAAGAATTACCAGCCAACACCAGAAGCTCTAGAGACAAGGAAGGATTCTCCTCTGCACATTTCTGAGGGAGCATGGTCCTGCCAACACCTTGATATCAAATTTTGTAGCTTTCAGATCAGTGAGGCAATAAATTTCTATTGTTCTAAACCACCCAGTTGGTGGTACTTTGTAACAGGTGGACCTAGAAGTGTAAATTACACACAAAAAGATAAAAGACAGGATATGATGTGAATGGGGCAGTAATGTATAGTGGAGAATGGGACAGGGTAAATGGGCACAAATTAATGCAGCCTAAAATTTGTTCAGATGGGCATAGTTGCCTATGGGAGTTGGTGGATAGAAGGTGGTATTCATAGTGTATGACACACAAATTAAGAATTTTGGAGCAGGGACCATGATTAATCATGACAAAACTCAGGGCATTGAGAGTGAGTACTAGTTGGGAAGAAAGGAATATGTTAATGTTAATGAAATAGGTTATAATGATAAGAAGAGGAGAATAGAGCAAATGTCAGTGGTCCTTATGTTAAAGATTTTACTGATACATGTGGATGACTAGAAATTCTAAAGATTATTCATTTCAAAAGAATAAGGTTCAGTATATTTTGATACTACGTGCTTCACAAGAACCATAGTTTATGAAGTCAGAAATAAGATAAATTATATGGGGCCAACAGTAATGAGTATCTGAAGGCATTGCCTGACAGGGTATTGCAAAAAGGCAGTCACGAGTAAACTACAGGAGAACCTGTGTCTTCTGAAGATGGCAAGTCTTCAGTTAACTCAAGCAATTTAAGGGAATATTAGAGGACTTACTTGAGGAGAGGAATTTGGTAACTCTAAACCTTGGGTTTCAGGGGCCACAGTGTAATGATTTGGAAAATTCTGAAGAATTGGAGACTGGATATGAGCAAAACAGAATGTGGATATGACAATAGCTGGTAACATGGTGACATGGGAAGATTTCCCTTTTGTGTATGATTGAGTCTTCTATGTCTTGACAGTTTTACTTCAAGTCATTTCATACAAGAGATTGAATCAAAAGAATAATCATTAATCCAGAATATTTAGTTGAATGTAATGTCATGTAGGTGATTGTATCTTCTTCAATCAGAGATAATATTGATAATGAGAATGTATGCCTCAGGATACAATTTAGTCACTAGAATCATGAGTTACTTATACTAACCTCTCCTTCAGAGCATGGTTCGGAAGCCTGAGAGAGTAAGGAGTTATAAACCCTGCGGGTTTATTTATTGAAAGAGTCAGATTCCAAAGAGAAACAAGAGATGTTCATATAGAACCTCATGCTTAATGTGTGTTGACCATAAATCTTTGAGATGCCTTCCCAATACCTACTTAATATAAACACTCAAAATTTCATATACTCTTGTTCAAAGCAGATAATTACAAATGCTTGTAAGATCATTTATCAATATCTCAAGACAACTTCCCTGCCCCCACCACACACACACACATACACACACACACACACACACACACACACACACACACACACACACACACACACACACATGATTTAATTTCCAGGTCCTAAAGCAGCATCTAGTTTTTGCTGGGCAGATTTCTCTTAATAAATGAATAAAACATATCACGAAGAGATCATTCATGTACTTGAAAATATACTAAATAGATTTGGAGGATTCAGATTCTTCATTTATTTTGGTAGATAGTTGGCATGAAGGTCATTATAAATGAAGATAAATAGAAAGGTGATATGATTTGGGGCAGAGGCTGTTTGTTAAATGTAAGAAAGTGGAGCTTAGAAGCTGAATATTTAAATATGTAATAGTAGAAAGAAAGGGAGAACAGATAGATATAGAGAACAATGGAAATACTGATAGATTTCATATTAGATAACTGAGAACTCTGACACTATAGGGCTAGAACTTTGACTTTTTGAGCTTTAGTTTTGGGAACTCTGAAGTGCACATAATATTGATTTATTGGCTGGTTGCAATGAGAATTAGAGATTGCAGGAATCCTGAGACCTAGCTTATTATTGAGTGGTTTCCAAAAATATCACAAAGCATGCTAACTAAATCAAATAGACACAATTAGTAGAGATTAATCAATGGTTTATTTGACTCAAAGGTCATAATCAATAAGTATAACAAAATTTTTCTCAAGAATATTAGAAACTTTTTATCTAATAATATAGAAATATATAGTTGGTCTTAATTGATGAATATGAGAATAGGTTAAAGAAGAAAAACTAAAAGAGATAGACAAATATACATAATTGAAAGATACATACATACATAGAAATTTTTACTCATATATATTATCTATATATATAAGTATATAAATATATTACCTTTATACATACTATGTATATTTACTCAACCACTTTTGACTTCAAACAATTTTTTTTCTCTGCTATGCCTCCCCTGGTTCATGTAAAATTCATAATTAAACTGCATGACTAAAGAAGTAAGATTTTTAAACTCTTTTAAAACAATGAGTATGCTATCCTTCTAGATTTCTGTGATTCTCTCCAATACATAAACATGATTCTTTTACATCAACTTAAATAGAAATTATTTTATGGAATATCTTTACTGAGTCTTTCCAAATAATTTGACCTATTTTTAATAGAAGTAACAACTCTGCTTTATTATCATATTCTGCTTTTTATACAAGATTTAACTAAATTATAACATTTCAATTACACATTAAAATGGCATAAACTAATTTGGAAACAAATAACTGACATCTGATGATCATGTAGATTAATTACAAGAAACAAAAGTGTATGGACAGAGAACCAGAGAGGAGCTTCAAATGGTGGAAGAGTAAGATGTGAAGATCACATTCCTCCCCACAAATACCTCAGAAATACAACTACATGTGGAACAACTCTTACAGAACACCTACTGAACACGGGAAGAAGGCCTCAGACCTCCCAAAAGGTAAGAAACTCCCCACCTGGGTAGGGCAAAAGAAAACAGAGACAAAAGAATAGGGATGGGACCTGCACCAGTGGGAGGGAGCTGTGAAGGAGGAAAGGTTTCCACACACTAGGAAGGCCCTTCATGGGCGGAGACTGTGGGTGACAGAGGGGAGAAGCTTCGGAGCCACAGAGGAGAGCACAGCAACAGGGGTGCGGAGGGCAAAGCAGAGAGATTCCCGTAGAGATGACCGGTGCCGACCAGCACTCACCAGCCTGAGAGGCTTGTATGTTCACCCACCAGGACGGGTGGGGGCTGGGAGCTGAGGCTAGGGGCTTTGGAGGTCAGATCCCAGCAAGAAGACTGGGGTTGGCTGTGTGAACACAGCCTGAAGGGACTAGTGTGCCACAGCTAGCTGGGAGTGAGTCTGGAAAAGTCTGGAGCTGCCGAAGAGGCAAGAGACTTTTTCTTGCCTCTTTGTTTCCTGGTGCGTGAGGAGAGGGGATTAAAAGTGATGCTTAAAGGAGCTCCAGAGATGGGCGCGAGCTGTGGCTATCAGCACGGACCCCAGAGATGGGCATGAGATGCTAAGGCTGCTGCTGCAGCCACCAAGAAGCCTGTGTGCAAGCACAGGTCACTATCCACACCACCCCTCCAGGGAGCCTGTGCAGCCCACTACTGCCAGGGTCCTGTGATCCAGGGACAAGTTCTCCAGGAGAACACACTTCATGCCCCAGGCTGGTGCAATGTCATGCTGGCCTCTGCCACTGCAGGCTGGTCCCACATCCATACCCCTCCCTCCTCCCGGCCTGAGTGAGCCAGAGTGCCAGAATAAGCTGCTCTTTAACCACATCCTCTCTGAGCAAAGAACAGATGATCTCAGGCGACCTACATGCTGAGGTTGGTCCAAATCCAAAGCTGAACACCTGGAGCTGTGCGAACAAAGAAGAGAAAGGGAAATTCCTCCCAGCAGTCTCAGGAGCAGTGGATTAAATCTCCACAATCAACTTGATATACCCTGCATTTGTGGAATACATGAATAGACAATGAATCATCCCAAATTGAGGAGGTGGACTTTGGGAGCAGCGATATATATATATATTTCCTTTTTTTTCCTTTTTAGGAGTGTGTATGTTTCTGTGTGTGATTTTGTCTGTATAGTTTTGCTTTTACCATTTGTCCTAGGGTTCTGTCTGTTATTTTTTGTTTGTCTGTTTGTTTTTGTACTTAAAAAAATGTTTTTTTCTTAATATTTTTTTATTTTAATAACTTTATTTTTTTTACTTTATTTTACTAATTTTTATTTTATCTTCTTTCTTTCTTTCCTTTTTTCCCACTTTTATTCTGAGCCTTGTGGAGGACAGGCTCTTGGTGCTCCAACCCGGAATCAGGGCTGTGCCACTGAGGTGGGAGAGCCAAGCTCAGGACACTGGTCCACAAGAGACCTCCAACCTCCATGTAATATCAAATAGAGAAAATCTCCCAGAGAACTCCATCTCAACACCAAGACCCAGCTCCACTCAACGACCAGCAAGCTACAGTGTAGGACACCCTATGTCAAAAAACTAGCAAGACAGGAACACAACCCCATCCATTACCACAGAGGCTGCCAAAAATCATAAGCCCACAGACACCCCAAAACACACCACCAGACGTGGACCTGCCCAGAAGGCAGACAAGATAGAGCCTCATCCAGAAGAACACAGGCACTAGTCCTCTACACCAGGAAGCCTACACAACCAATTGAACCAAACTTAGCCACTGGAGAGAGACAACAAAAACAACGGAAACTACAAACCTGCAGCCTGCAAAAAGGAGACCCCAAATACAGTAAGTTAAGCAAAGTGAGAAGACAGAGAAAACACAGCAGATGAAGGAGGAAGGCAAAAACCCATCACCTAACAAATGAAGAGGAAACAGGCTGTCTACCTGAAAAAGAATTTAAAATAATGATAGTAAAGATGATCCAAAATCTTGGAAATAGAATGGAGAAAATACAAGAAATGTTTAACTAGGACCGAGAATGAAAGAGCAAACAAGCGGTGATGAACAACACAATAAATGAAATTAAAAATTCTCTAGAAGGGATCAATAGCAGAATAATGGAGGCAGAAGAATGGACAAGTGACCTGGAAGATAAAATAGTGAAAATAACAACTGCAGAGCAGAATAAAGAAAAGAGAATGAAAAGAATTGAGGACAGTCTCGGAGACTTCTGGGACAATGTTAAATGCAACAACATTCGAATTAAAGACGTCCCAGAAGAAGAAGAGAAAAAGAAAGGGATTGAGAAAATATTTGAAGAGATTATAATTGAAAACTTCACTAATATAGGAAAGAAAATAGTTAGTCAAGTCCAGGAAGCACAGAGAGTGCCATACAGGATAAATCCAAGGAGAAACATGTCAAGACACATATTAATCAAACTATCAAAAATTAAATACAAAGAACAAATATTAAAAGCAGCAAGGGAAAAATAACACATAAGGGATTCCCCATAAGTTTAACAGCTTATCGTTCAGCAGAAACTCTGCAAGCCAGAAGGGAGTGGCAGGACATATTTAAAGTGATGAAGGAGAAAAATCTACAACCAAGATTACTCTACCCAGCAAGGATCTCATTCAGATTTGACAGAGAAATTAAAATCTCTACAGGCAAGCAAAAGCTAAGACAATTCAGCACCACCAATCCAGCTTTACAACAAATGCTAAAGGAACTTCTCTAGGCAGGAAAAACACGAGAGGGAAAAGATGTACAATAATAAACCAAAAACAATTAAAAAATGGTAATAGGAACATACATATCGGTAATTACCTTAAATGTAAATGGCTTAAATGCTCCAACCAAAAGACATGGACAGGCTGAATGGATACAAAAACAAGACCCATATATATGCTGTCTACAAAGGACCCACTTCAGCCCTAGGGACACATACAACTGAAAGGCAGGGGATGGAAAAAGATATTCCATGCAGATGGAATCAACAGAAAGCTGGAGTAGCAATTCTCATATCAGACAAAATACACTTTAAAACAAGGACTATTACAAGAGACAAAGAAGGACACCACATAATGATCAAGGGATCAGTCTAAGAAGCAGATATAACAGTTGTAAATATTTATGCACCCAAAATAAGATCTCCTCAGTACATAAGGCAAATACTAACAGCCATAAAAGGGGAAATCGACAGTAACACAATCATATTAGGGGACTTTAACACCCCACTTTCACCAGTGGACAGATCATCCAAAATGAAAATCAATAAGGAAACACAAGTTTTAAATGATACATTAAAAAAGATGGACTTAATTGATATTTAGGAACATTCCATCCAAAAACAATGGAATGCACATTCTTCTCAAGTGCTCATTGAATATTCTCCAGAAGAGATCTTATCTTGGGTCACACAACAAGCCTTGGTAAACTTAAAACAAATTGAAATCATATCAAGTATCTTTTCTGAGCAAAACGCTATGAGACCAGATATCAAATACAGGAAAAATTCTGTAGGAAATACAAACACAGGGAGCCTATACAACACACTACTTAAGAGATCACTGAAGAAATCAAAGAGGAAATCAAAAAATACCTAAAATCAAATAAAAATGAAAACACGATGACCCAAAACCTATGGGATGCAGCAAAAGCAGTTCTAAGAGGGAAGTTTATAGCTATACAAGCCTACCTTAAGAAATAAGAAACATCTCAAATAAACAATCTAAACTTACACCTAAGCAATTGAAGAGAGAAGAACAAAAACATCCCACATTTATCAGAAGGAAAGAAATCATAAAGATCAGATCAGAAGTAAATGAAAAAGAAATGAAGGAAATGATAGCAAAGATCAATAAAACTAAGAGCTGGTACTTTGAGAAGATAAACAAAATTGATAAACCATTAGCCAGACTTATCAAGAAAAAAAGGGAGAACACTCAAATCAATAGAATTAGAAACGAAAAAGAAGTAACAACTGATAGTGCAGAAATACAGAGGATCATGAGAGATACTACAAGCAACCTTATGCCAATAAAATGGACAACCTGGAAGAAATTGACAAATTCTTAGAAATTCACAACCTTCCGAGACTGAACCAGGAAGAAATAGAAAATATGAACAGACCAATCACAAGCACTGAAATTGAAACTGTGATTAAAAATCTTCGAACAAACAAAAGCTCAGGACCAGATGGCTTAACAGGCGAATTCTATCAAATATTTAGAGAAGAGATAACACCTCTCCTTCTCAAACTCTTCCAAAATATAGCAGAGGAACACTCCCAAACTCATTTTATGAGGCCACTATCACTCTGATAACAAAATGAGACAAAGATGTCACAAAGAAAGAACACTACAGACCAATATCACTGATGAACATAGATGCAAAAATCCTCAACAAAATATTAGCAAACAGAATCCAACAGCACATTAAAAGGATCATACCCTATGATCAAATGAGGTTTATCCCAGTAATGGAAGGATGCTTCAATATACATAAATCAAACAACGTTATACACCATATTAACAAACGGAAGGAGAAAAACAATATGATCTTCTCAATAGATGCAGAGAAAGCTTTTGACAAAATTCAACAACATTTTTAATAAAATCCCTCCAGAAAGTAGGCATAGAGGGAACTTTCCTCAAATAATAAAGGCCATATATGACAAACTGACAGACAACATCATCCTCAATAGTGAAAAACTGAAAGCATTTCCACTAAGATCAGGAACAAGACAAGGTTGCCCACTCTCACCACTCTTATTCAACAGAGTGTTGAAAGTTTTTGCCACAGCAATCAGAGAAGAAAAAGAAATAAAAGGAATCCAAATTGGAAAGGAAGAAGTAAAGCTATCAATGTTTGCAGATGAATGATACTATACACAGAGAATCCTAAAGATGCTACCAGAAAACTACTAGAGCTAACCAATGGATTTGGTAAAGTAACAGGATACAAAATTAATGCACAGAAATCTCTGGCATTCCTATACACTAATGATGAAAAATCTGAAAGTGAAGTCATGAAAACACTCCCATTTACCACTGCAACAGAAAGAATAAAATATTTAGGAATAAACCTACCTAAGGAGACAAAAGACCTGTATGCAGAAAATTATAAGACACTGATGAAAGAAATTATAACTGAAACAAATAAATGGAGAGATATACAATGCTCTTGGATTGGAAGTATCAACATTGTGAAAATGTCTCTACAAAAGCAATCTAAAGCAATCTACAGATTCAATGCAATCCCTATCAAAGTACTACTGGCATTTTTCACAGAGCTAGAACAAAAAATTTCACAATATGTATGGAAACAAAAAAGACCCCGAATAGCAAAAGCAATCTTGAGAACGATAAATGGAGCTGGAGGAATCAGGCTCCCTGACTTCAGACTATACTACAAAGCTACAGTAATCAAGACAGTATGGTACTGGCACAAAAACAGAAATATAGATCAATGGAACAGGATAGAAAACCCAGAGATAAACCCACACACGTATGGTCACCTTACCTTTGATAAAGGAGGCAAGAATATACAGTGGAGAAAAGACACACTCTTCAATAAGTGGTGCTGGGAAAACTGGACAGGTACATGTAAAAGTATGAAATTAGAATGCTCCCTAACACCATATACAAAATAAACTCAAAATGGATTAAAGACCTAAATGTAAGGCCAGGCACCATGAAACTCTTAGAGGAAAACATAGGCAGAATGCTCTACGACATAAATCACAGCATTAGAGAAATGCAAATCAAAACTACAATGAGATATCATTTCACACCGGTCAGAATGGCCATCGTCAAAAAATCTAGAAACAATAAATGCTGGAGAGGGTGTGGAGAAAATGGAATCCTCATGCACCGTTGGTGGGAATGTAAATTGATACAGCCACTATGGAGAACAGTATGGAGGATCCTTAAAAAACTACAAAAAAACTACCATATGACCCAGCAATCCCACTACTGGGCATATACCCTGAGAAAAACATAATTAAAAAAAAGTCATGTACCAAAATGTTCTTTGCACCTCTATTTACAATATCCAGGACATGGAAGCAACCTAAGTGTCCCTCAACAGAAATTTCAAAAGAAATTTGCCAAATTTGTAGCATTATTCTTTCACCTTGTGAAATTCTCCTTTAGAAGAATGAATTTTAAAGAACAGAGTTCAGTTAATAGAGCAAGCCATAGCCGTTATTTAAGGGCACAACTATTTTTTATCATTGACCACATGCTCATATGTCTCTTTTAAATTCTTTCCCTTTCTTTCTTTTTTTTTAGCTTACTTACTTAATTTAAGAACCTGTTAATCATCCATCATAGAGACTTAAGACTCTAAGCTGTTTACAGGTAGAGGAATCTGGAAGGGTGAGAATTACAGTCCTTTTTTTTTTTTTTTTTTTTTTTTGCTGTATGCGGGCCTCTCACTGTGTGGTCTCTCCCGTTGCGGAGCACTGGTTCCGGACGTGCAGGCTCAGCGGCCATGACATGGCTTACAGGCCTAGGTGCTCAGCAGCATGTGGGATCTTCCCGGACCAGGGCACAAACCTGTGTCCCCTGCATCAACAGGCAGACTCTCAGCCACTGCGCCACCAGGGAAGCCCTACAGTTCATGTTATAGCAAGCAATTCCGCAGAAATGATAGAGACTTCTGAACTATTTTGTGTAACAGGCCATTTGAGAATCTGATAAAGACTATTAAATTTCTCTTTAAATAGTCACATTCGTATGCACTAAGTTTTTATTCAATTTAAGAAGTTTTGCAGATTCCTGAAATGCATATACAGTCTTCTCTGGAACTTAGTACTCACTAATAAAAATAATTTAGGGAAGCTATTATAACACTGATATTCCTCCTAAGCAATGACATTATTCAGAGTATCATGTGGCAAGTGGCAAACGTATTCAAAAACTTTTACTGAGCACTCAGACTAAACCAGGAACTATAGTTTATTCCTGAAAAAAGCCATAAATAAAGCATAAGTTACCCTCAAGGTGATATAAAGTATCAATTACAGGACAGGATAGCAATTTCTTAAATTGATACTAATGAAATTATAACACAGAGAAAGGGAGGTAGATGCAAGTACAGTTTTCCCGTATACTCCAGCAGAGTGCTTGCCAGTTAAACACACAGTCTGACCCCAAACAGGGACAGAGACTAAAGTTCCCATAAAGGTAAGGTCATGAGAGTTCTTTTGGCAGACCAGGAAATATGGACTTTATCCATCAGAGAATGAATTGCCTAAGGCAATACATCCTACTGTATAAAAAGCATTTGCCTGAAAAAAATATATTTAAAATTAAGATTGTAAAAATAAGACATATATCTAACATGTTATCAATTTATTTTAAATACTGACAATAATGTAATTAAATTAATAATTTAACTTATATTTTAATTTTTTATTTGAAAATTATCTTCTGTACTTTTTCACAGGTAGTTCCTCCCTCTTTTCTAAGAATAATTTTTATTCTTTTTAAAAATTAACTGCAAGGATCATTATTTCAGTTCTAAGTGGGATTAATTTCTATTATTAACATTTCCTTTAAAATTATGCATATAGATGCATAACTGATCTCAACTATAAAAGGGTATCTCCAATGAGATATCATGTGACACTATTCAGAATGGTCACCATCAAAAATCTACAAACAAGGGCTTCCCTGGTGGCGCAGTGGTTAAGAATCTGCCTGCCAATGCAGGGGACACGGGTTTGAGCTCTGTTCTGGGAATATCCCACATGCCGCAGAGCAACTAAGCCCTTGAGCCACAAGTACTGAGCCTGAATCTGGAGTCTGTGCTCCACAATGGGAAAGGCCACAGCAGTGAGAGGCCCACACACTGTGATGAAGAGTGGCCCCCACTTGCCACAACTGGAGAAAGCCCTCGCACAGAAACTAAGACCGAGTACAGCCAAAATTAATTTAATTAATTAAAAAAATCTACAAACAATGAATGCTGCAGTGGGTGTAGAGAAAAGGGAATCCTCCTACACTGTTGGTGGGAGTGTAAACTGGTACATCCACTATGGAAAATAGTATGGAGGTTCCTAAAAAAACTAAAAATAGAGCTACCATACAATCCAGTAATTCCACTCCTGGACATATATCAGGAAAAAAACATGGTTCAAAAGGAAACATCCACCCGAATATTCATTGCAGTGTTGTTTACAGTAGCCAATAAATGGAAGAAACCTAAATGTCCATTGACACATAAAAGAATAAAGTAGATGTGGTACATATATACAATGGAATATTACTCAGACATCAAAAAGAATGAAATAGTGGCATTTGCAGCAACATGGATGGACATGGAGATTATCATATTAAGTGAAGTACGTCAGATAGAGAAAGACAAATATAATATGATATCACTTATATGTGGAATCTAAAAATATGATATAAGTGGACCAATTTACAAAACAGAAACTGGTTCACAGACTTAGAGAACAAATTTATGGTTACCAGGGGTGAAAGGTAGGAGGAGGGATAGATTGGGAGTTTGAGATTGACATGAACACAGTGCCATATTTAAAATAGATAACCAAAATAGATCTACTGTATAACACAGGGAACTCTGTTCAATATTCTGTAATAACCTAAATGGGAAAAGAATTTGAAAAAGAATAAATACATGTATATGTATAATTGAATCACTTTGCCATACACTTGAAACTAACACAGCATTGTTAATCAACTACACTCCAATATAAAATAAAAAAAATTAAAAATGACAGCTCCTTTGATGCATTTTGTTTGATCTGGTTAACCACATTAAAATTAATTACTGTACCTCTGAGGTGTTTTTTAACAACTTTGAATCACTTTCCACTACTGTGCTATCTTTTGGTCTAGCTATTGTCTTTAGACATTTTAAGTTAGTTTATTACATTATCCAAAGATTATTTTACCTAAAATCGCACCTTTATACTGCTTTTAATCATATTATTCAAATTATAAACTTATTTTAGGTTTTATGTGTAGGGATTATAGTGTTCAGGTGTCTGGAAAAAAATAAGCCTTGACGGTCTTGCTACCACATATTGAAGATTGTTCCTAAAATGATGACTGCACTTCAAATAACTTTTTGGATTTTTCACATTAAGTACTTTCTTTATTTCAATATCATTTTGTCCTTTCTCACTGATACTGTGTAATCTTGTCACTAACAATCAGCTATAGCCTTTAGCTTTATCTAGAACATCACCTCACACATTGCAGTGAATTTTCTTTCAAGTTTTAATTCTACTTGCACAAAACAATCTTGAATATATTCTACTTAGTGAAATAGATGTTTCATGAGCTCTAAATTCCTCAGAATCCTTTCATGTCACCTTGGGTGAATGACCTAACTTCAGTGTGTTTAAGCTTCCACCTTGTGTGATAACATGTAGATAATAAAGTTCACACAGAAGCTGTGAAGATAATTGTATAGCACTGTACAAATGTAAAGTGTTGTATAAACAAGACAAAAATGAATGATTAAGTTATTTAATTTCATTCTGGCTTTCTCATAAATGTATCTTGCCAATGTGTTGCTATAACCTCAAGTGGACACAATAATTTTGATTTGCCAACAGACACTTTAAGCAACTCCCATGCACATGCAGACATGCTGTACTTGGCACAAGATTTTGTTGATGCACCTATTCAGTGTATCTTCTAATCATGCTCTTTTTTTTCTTCTACCTTAAAAATAAATGGGTTTCTTACAGCTGAGTTCTAAAGCCTGAAAAACAAAAATGCAAGGCACTCTTTACCCTTGGAAAAATGAAAAGAGCTTAAGCAGATGTGCCTGCGATAAAAGCATATCTTCAAAATTCTAAATGTTCTTTACAGCAGTTCTTATGGAGTAATGCACTGCATTACAATGAGAAGTGAAATTCAGAAGAGTAGTTGCAGGCCATTTCTCTAGAGGGTGACTTCTCGTTCCTGAGAAGATTACCTGTGAGATATTAGAATGTAAGAGAGAAGAATGGCTTTCAAATACTGTCCTTCTTTCCAAAATAATTATATAGAATAAAAAGAAAAATGCTTAGCAGCTGTTTTAATTTAGGGTTCAGGGACATCCAACGTAGCATTCATGATTTTTTAGATATTTAATTTCTACAATGAGTGACATGTGCTTCCTTACTAATGCTATAAAAAGTTATAATACCTAACTTTGCCACCAAGGAGTTTATAATCCAGTTCAGTGTATTTCAAGATAAAATACAAGCTGTTAACAAGAAACTAGTAATATTATAGTCATAATATTTTAATGAAGAAATTTATAAGCACATATATATCACTTTTTACCTGGAATTGATCTAGGATTGGTTGGACATCAACATCAACTCCTTCCACAGGATCCCCTATACCAAAATGCAGTGATTCTTAGAAAAATCCAGGACTATTATCCATCCTTCTAATGCTTCTTCTGCATAGGTTTTAGTTCTTCCAATCCCTCATTTCCACCTGTTAACTTTATTGAATTTACTAATGTACAAATCATTTTTTTCAAGGCTATGTAGAGGATTTAGAACAAGGACTAATTAAACAGACAAAAGGACCCTTATAACAGCTTTCATCTCTCTTGAATGAGAGGAGTAATTTCAACAAATTACAACTGCTTTAAGAATAATAAACATAGGAATGCCCTACAAAAGTCTTTAATGATAAAAAAATTTCCTTAGAAAATTTGTACTGCTTGTTATTTAGATGTTTTTTAAAAATCATTAAAATGGTTTCCCATGATTTATTATACATATTTCCAAGTTCACTAGAGTAATTCAGAAGAAATGCTAATGTGTGTTATAGGCTACAGGTCAAGAACTGGTACCCATAAAATAAAAATATCTAACTATACGTTCTATTGTTTTTTCCACTGGAATATTATATATATATATATTTATTTATTTATTTTATTTATTTATTTATTTTTTTTTTGCGGTACGCAGGCCTCTCACTGTTATGGCCTCTCCTGTTGCGGAGCACAGGCTCCAGGCGCACAGGCTCAGTGGCCATGGCTCACGGGCCTAGGTGCTCAGTGGCATGTGGGATCTTCCCGGACCCGGGCACAAACCCGTGTCCCCTGCATGGGCAGACCGACCCTCAACCACTGCACCCCTAGGGAAGCCCAGGAACATAATAATTTTGAGCAATGTTAGTTCTTCATTATGGATGTGAATGTCCAGTTAATTCATCCCAGCTCTGCCTCTTTGAAGCATTTTATTTATGTCATTTGCTGAAATGGCATGCTTCCTTCAATGCTGAGTTGAAATCTCTCCTTGTTAAGTTTTTCTTAATTTCCTCAGCCTTCTATTCATGACACATTTTGGAACATATGTGTTACTAACTCTAAACTAGCACTAAATATACTACAGATTGTGTTGCAGTTTTTGCTTTTTCTTGCAAATACCTTTCCTATAAAGTAATGCATTTTGGATTTTAAGAAAATGTTCTATCATCAATAAATCAAAGTGACTATTGAAAGCCTATATATTCTGAACATTTTCTTTACTCTCACCACCAAAACTACTCAAAAAAGTGGGAGTAAAGAGAACAACATGATTTAGGCTTTAATAGTATAATCTATCTTTAAAATCTTAAGAGATTAAATATAAGTGAAGAATAAGATACAAGCCACTCTAAATATTTGAGCAATATGTATGATAAAGAAGTAATGAATATCTAGTCTATTATGAATTTGGAAAAAAGTAAAATATTAATGAAAAAAAATTTTTGTTCTTTAGTAAAAT
The DNA here is from genome assembly GCF_949774975.1 of Lagenorhynchus albirostris. NCBI lineage: Eukaryota > Metazoa > Chordata > Mammalia > Artiodactyla > Delphinidae > Lagenorhynchus > Lagenorhynchus albirostris. Next base: position 29,881,310 of record NC_083112.1, read on the forward strand.
AATATTTATTGAGCATGTACCAGACTTTATGTTGAATAAATCATTAATCCTACAGAATAGATTTACATTGTAAAGATCTTGCAGAAATTGATAAATGAGTAAGTAGTCTTCTCCTTGAATTAGTTACCTTAAACCTAGCTTTAAAAATGGGATAATGTGAATACTACCACTAAGGAGTTTATAATCTCTTTAACTAGGGGGAAAAAGAAGAAAAACTCTATACAGGTAAATAATTTTTAAAAAGTTTAAAACACAAAACAGGATCAGGTAATAATATAGAACAAGGAAAATAATATGATATTTAAGGTCAATTTACTTAGTCAATAAAGATTTATTAACCACATATTTTGTGCAGGGCACTGTTGTGCTGAGGAAATAGTAAGTGCAAAAAAGACCCAGCAACAAGGTCCCACTGTATAGCACAGGGAACTATATTCAATATCCTGTGATAAACTGTAATCAAAAATAATATGAAGAAGAATATATACACACACACATATATAAATAACTGAATCACTTTGATGTACAGCAGAAATTAACACAATATTTTAAATCGATGATACTTCAATAAAATAAATTATTTTTAAAAAAAGACCCAAAGAAGAGGGACCTGCTGGTCTGTTTTAGGAACAGTGAGAAGGTCAGTGTGGCTTGAAATTAGAGTGAGGGGAGCATAATGTGAGTACAAAGAGTAATACGAGAAAATATTCAAAGAAACAAAAATTACCAAAGTTTTTAATCTAAGCACCTAAAGCAGTGAGATTACATACACTGAGATGTGGATTACTGTGAGGGAACAGGTTTGATGACAAGATTAGGAAATAATGAAAAGAATGACAGGATTCTGTTCCAAGATGGTGAAATAAGAGGCTTCTGAACTCACCTCCTGCCATTGACTCAGCAAATCTACAGCTACACATGGAGCAATTCCCATAGAAGAAAACCCAGAAATTATTTGAGTAACTCCTATGCGACGATGAAAATATCCACATTGAACTGGGTAGAAAAGGCTGAAACACACTCCCACCTAAACCACATCCCCAGCGCAGAGTCATAAAATCATGAGGGAACTCACAATTCTCAGCTTCTCCCTGAGGAGCAAAGGCATTGGACCCAATATATAGCACCTCATCTTGTAAAGCTTCCACCAGGCCACTGAAACATCAAGATCTGAAAGCCAATGGGGCTTGCATCCATGAGACCTACAAGACAATAGCAAACAAAGAAATTTCTTAATTGGCTCCTGAGGACTCACTGTGCCTATTCAACAAAGATTCAGGCTCAGAAAAGAGGGAGCAGACAGAAATACACTGTTCCCAGTCTTTCCCTGAAGGAGGTCTATTTGCATACTTCAGAAGGTGCTGCAGTATGGTCAGGCTTCTAATTTAGCACACATCAAGGAGCTGACTGTGATTCTCCAGAGAAACCAAGGAGTTCCAGCAGGTGCCATCTCCAAGTTCTCCCTCTGGCCCACTCCAGGTTGTCAGTGTCTACTTAGAAGGAGTTGTGCACTTATCAGGTGCCCAGCGATCTCTGGTTCAACAAGCCTTTCATATTTTTCTTATGTATGATATATTTCAGAATCACTGTTCTAAATAATTGTTTCAAAAAGAAGCAACTTTAACACAGAAAAACTGAAATGAAAGAAAGTGTTTAATATGTAATGAATTTTACAAAACATGGACTATATAAAATAATGATAAATTAATAGGTAATTTGTAGGGCTATAAAACAAAGAAGGAAATAAAATGCCATAGAATTCTGTGTATGTTAAAAATTTAAAACTAACCAATCATTAAAATAATCTAAATAGAATGCATTTACTCCAAATCAATAGAGAAGGAATAAGGTAATTAAAACCCAATTTATTGACAACCCCAAGAAAGGAATAGGATATTCACAATACACATATTTGACAACTTTAAAACATATAAAGTGTTCCGGGAAATCCATAAGCAAAAAAGTCAGATAATGAAAAAAAGAGGATAAAAATATTTTTAAAAGACACTTCACCAAAAAATGATATTATCAAAATGCCTAATTAATATATGTAAAAATTTTGTTCAACTTCATTAGCCATCAATAAAATGACAATTAAAATCACAATGCCTTAAAGCTAAACTGCAGAATGTCTCAAATGAAAAAGGTGAAAAATATTAATTGTCAGTGTCAGTAAGCATGGGGAGCAACCAGAATTCTGTGTACCATTTGTCAGAGTATACATTTGTGCAACCAATTTGGAAAATTATTTGATGATTTCACTTGAAGGTATATCTTCAGATGAAATGTGGAATGGGTTTACCAAAAGATATGTACTAGTGTATATAACAGTACTATTCATAATAGTCCCAAACTGTTAATTATTCAAATGCCTTTCAGCCATAGAATGAACAAGTTAACTGTGGTGTATTCACAAATAAAATAGAGCCACGAGAGTACAGAATCTACAACTACATGGAAAATAAGGATGGTTCTTATAATCATAATATTGAATGAAAAATCATACAAAAAGGACACATACTCCATAAATCTATTCATCTAAAGTACAAAAAGAAAAACTCATCTATGTTGCTAAAATTTTGAATAGTGGTTCCTCATGACTAGCTAGAGACTGGTAGGGAGCATGAACATCATGGAATAATGGTGATACCCTGTTTCTTAATCTGAGTGCTGGACATAGAGGTATGTTCAACTTGTGATATTCAATGATTTTTACATTTATGTGCATTTTGATTTGTATATTATATTTTGATGAAAAGTTTTAAAAAACTCTAAAAACATTTCCCTATCAATACTAAAGAATTCAGGAAAGAAGAAAATGAAAAAGATAAATAATCAGCATATATAAAAACTATTCCAAATATATCAAGCCTCATGGTGAATTCAAATAGATTAACCATTCAGTTAGAATATAAACATAGGCAATCTTTTAATGAAATATGTATTTAACTCATAAACTCACCAACGGGTTGAGAGTAAAATAAGGTAAAATGATACAAGAACATTCTAATCAAAATGAAGATGGAGGGGTTACATCAGGGTTTCCCAACAGTGGCACTATTGATATTTGGGGCTGGATAATTATTTGTCAGGAAGGATTGTCCTTGTAGGTTCTTTAGCAACATCCCAGGCCTCTACACACTCAATGCCAGTAGCACTACCACACCCCTGTTGTGACGACCAAAAATGTCTCCAGATATTATAAAATTACCCCTAGATTACAAAATCTCCCCCAGTTGAGGACAGCTGAGCTACATTAATATGATAAAAAGTAGACTTTAAGGCAAAGCTATTAATAGACTTAAAGAAAGTTATTGTGCAGTTTTAAAATATTTAGTTCCTATTTTAATTCAATAAATATTTACTAACCTCCTACAATATGATAGACACCAGGGAAACAATAAAGAAGCAGATAAAATTCTAGTTGTCACAGAGCTCATACTCTAGTGGGGATCAACAAACAATAAAAAAATAAATAACTCATTGATAAGAGCTAGAAATAAAAATACAACATAGTAAATGAATGGATTTTGATATAGTGAAGTGTTATTTTATATAAAGTTCCCAGAGAATATTTATTTAATGAATTGGCATTTCAAAAGATACTTCAAGAAAATCATGTTTACTGAAGATTGTTTAGGAAGAAGGCAAAGCAAGTATTATACTTGCATACGGTCTGAAAAAGGAGCTAGACATATTTCAAGTAACAAGAGAGAGGAGAGTGTGGATTGTTTAGGAAGAAGGCAAAGCAAGTATTATACTTGCATATGGTCTGAGAAAGGAGCTAGGCATATTCCAAGTAACAAGGAAGGGAAGAGTGTGGCTCAAGCAGAGTAATAGAGAGTAACTGAAGTAGAAGATAAAAGTAGTGTGGTTGGCTGGTCAAAGAATTTTGAATTAATTGGATACAGTGATTCTAACTTCATATTAGCTAAAAACAAAGAATGAAAATACACAGAACTACTATTGTTAGAATTTCATACAAATTTATGAAAATCTATAACCACCTTTGGAGACTTTAAAACACCTCTCTCAGCAGCTAAAAGGTCAATCTGACAGAATATTAGCAAAAATCCAGAAAGGTTGAACAACATAAATAAATGGCTAGCTTCATCTAATAAACATATCCATAAAATTGAGAGTAAACCCTTTATCCTTTATTACCCTGTATTCCTAATCTTAGTGAATAGCATTATCTAAGTCACATCATCACCAAACTCAAAAACTGGGTTGTTACAGGTTAACCTTTTATCCTGTCCCCTCCCATCTCCCGTATTTACACAATTATTGTCTCAAGGCTATCTTCAGAACTGCACTCATAGGTTTTTCTTCCTCTCCAACTGTTTTGCAAAAGTCCATGAACCTCTCACCATAATTTGCCTACAACACAGTTTCTGGAAAGCACAAGCTGTTTTTAAAAATCTATTCTTCATGCTAACAATATAACCTTCTTAAAACAAAAATAATACCATGCAACTTCCATACTTAAATCTTTCAACCAAGTCAAGGATAAAGCCCAAATTTACAGCAAACTCCCTTTCTTATTAATTCTGTCCAAATTATTTTTCTTATGTGGGTCTTAGCTTAAATGTCACTTCATCAGAAAAGGCTTCCTTACCACATCTTAATTTAAATGAGTTTTCCTATTAATTCTTAATTCTAGCTTTCTGAATTTCCATTTCTTTTTATTTGGGGAATTTTTAGTTATATATTTATTTGTAAAATTAATACTTTAATATCAATCTTTCAATCAGACTGAAAATGTCATCCCTTTAAAGGCATATTTTATTTTGTTTACTCCATAAACTTAGCACAGTGATTAAATGAATGACTGATACCCTAGGATATCCAATGTTGTATCATGCTAGTCCTATTGAAGTCACACTAATCACTCCTATCTACCTACTAAAACATTATCATATTCTCTAAATTTACTATTTCACAGTTCTGTGTTTTTTTGCTCAGAAACCTCATTACCTTTTCCCTCAAATGCCCTTCATGCTTACATGATTAATCTGCTAAACACCTATAAATTTTTCAGGAACCAATTAAGAATCATCTCTTTAATTAAGTCATTTGGCCTTTCTATCTCCATTGTACTGTCCGTGGAACAGTGAGCATAGAAATCACAGCAGTCACTTTAGAAAAGATAAGTTAATATAAATATTTGTTAACTAAGTATTGAAGAATTTAAAAGACAAATAAAGGTACATGAAGGTGTTTTCTTAGGTAGGCTGCTACAGGGAACAGCTACATCTCTAATGCTGGAGGAACAAAAGGGGTTGGAATTTTTAAATCTTAAGAAATTTAGAGGAAGAGTCTTTCAAACTTTAACTCTGATGTCTGAGGAGAAGGTTCCTCTGCATTGGGTTATATGGTTCTGGTTTCATAAGTGTTGTGGAGATTGTTACTAATGGAATGAAGTGCCATGTTTAGGATAACCATCACTGAGCTCTGCTAAGGTGATGGTGACAGAAACAGGAAACAGACCACAACAAAATGATACATTCCTTTCTTTCTCTTTCAGACTTCTAGCTTCTGTCACCATCTATTGCAGAGACTTAGAAGGGAGCTATCTTACCTAAGAAAATATGCTTTGCAGAGTCTGAGAGTATAGAAAGTGTGTTTAAAGAAAATAAGATAGTAACTTAATAATTGGCAAATAGCTCTATATTTTTATTGTAGTTATTTTTGTAAACTTTTCTTCATTTACTTTTTTGACAAATGTTTATTCATAACACACTCTGTCAGGTTCTACAGCTAGAGTGATAAATAGTAATTACTGAGATCCTGCCCTTAAGGTGCTTATTGTCTGAGTTTTCTGTTCCACTAAACTCCATACACTTTTAACCAGAGAACACACCTTTAAAGCATATATTATTTTAAAATATAGAATATTTTAAATATAAAAAATATAATACTACAGGAGACCATGACTGCAGTGACCCAGGTCTCTTTAGAACTGTGGTTCTCAACTGAGGATGATTTTGTCCCCACACCAGTGTACATTTAATAATGTATGCCAATAGTCAGCAAACTATAAGCTGATGGCCAAATCCTGTGAACTACTTGTTATTATAAATAAAATCTTATCTGAACATGGTCACACCTGATTTTTAGGAAATGTTTACGTCTGCTTTCATGTTCCACAAGCAGAGGTGTGATTGTGACAGAGACTGAAATAGTTAGTATTTGAAGCATTAGAGAAAATATTTGCCATTCTCTAGAACACATAATTAAAGTTTAGTACCAACACTTAAAAGGATATTATATAGGTAGATTTTTTAATGTATGTATGTAAATATATGTCAACAAAATTAACCAGAGGAAAGTTATTAATTTACACTTCAAATTGGAATAAATTTTGTGTAACTAACCAACTTCCCCAGAGCACTAAAATATTCAATTTTCAATTTTCACTCTAATTTAAAACATTTTCTGAAAAGAAATGAGGGAAGTCTCAGAGACCTCTGGGACAACATTAAACACACCAACGTTCCAATTATAGGGGTCCCAGAAGAAGAAGAAAAGGAGAAAGTATCTGAAAAAATATTTGAAGAGATTATAGTTGAAAACTTCCCTAACATGAGAAAGGAAACAGCCATCCAATCCAGGAAGCACAGAGAGTCCCATACAGGATAACCCCAAGGAGAAACATGCTGAGACACATATTAATCAAACTAACAAATATTAAATAAACAAACAAAAAAATAAAAATCAGGAAGAGAAAAGCAACAAATAACATAAAAATGGAATCCCCATAAGGTTATCAGATTATTTTTCAGCAAACACTCTGCAGGCCAGAAGGAAGTGGCAGGATATATTTAAAGTGATGAAATGAAAAAGCCTACAACCAAGATTATTCTAGCCAACAAGGATCACATTCAGATTTGATGGAGAAATCAAAAGACTTACAGACAAGCAAAAGCTAAGAGAATTCAGCACCACTACCCAGATTTATAACAAATGTTAAAGGAGCTTCTCTAGGCAGGAAAACTAAGAGAAGAAAATGACCTACAAAAACAAACCCAAAACAATTAAGAAAATGGTAATATGAACATACATATCAATAATTACCTTAAATGTAAATGGATTAAATACTCCAAACAAACGACACAGACTTGCTAAATGGATAAAAAGGAAAACCTGTATATATGCTGTCTACAAGGGACCCACTTCAGACCTAGGGACACATACAGACTGAAAGTGAAGGGATGGAAGAAGATATTCCATGCAAATGGAAATCAAAATAAGACTGGAGTAGCACTACCAAAGTTAAACAAAATAAACTTTAAAGTACAAACTGTTTCAAGAGATAAAGGACACTACACAATGATCAAGGGATCAATCCAAAAGAAGATATGACAATTATAAATACCTATGAACCTAACATAAAAGCACTTCAACATAAGGCAGATACTAACAGCCATAAAAGGGGAAATTGACTGTAACACAATAATAATGGGGAACTTTAACATTCCATTGACATCAATGGAAAAACCATCCAGAAAAATTCATAAGGAAACAAAAGCATTAAATAACACATTACACCAGATAGAGTTAATTGATATTTATAGGACATTCCATCCAAAAACAGCAGAGTACACTTTTTTCTCAAGTGCACATAGAACATTCTCCAGGATAGATCACATCTTGGGTCACAAATCAAGCTTCAGGAAATTTAAGAAAATTGAAATCGTAACAAGCATCTTTTCCAACCACAATGTTATGAGATTAGAAATCAATTACAGAAGAAAAAAAAACTGTAAAAAACAAAAATACATGGAGGTTAAACAATATGATACAAAATAACCAAAACATTACTGAAGAAATCAAATAGGAAATCACAAAATACCTTGAAAAAAAATGACAACAGAAACACGACGACCCAAAACCTATGGGATGCAGCAAAAGCAATTCTAAGAGGGAAATTTATAACACTACAATCCTACCTCAAGAAACGAGAAAAATCTCAAAAAAAACAACCTAACCTTACACCTAAATCAACTAGAGAAAGAATAATAATAATAAAGAAAGTTAATAGAAGGAAAGAAATTATAAAGATCAGAGCAGAAATAAATGAAATAGAAACAAAGAAAACAATAGCAATGATAAATAAAATTAAAGGTGATTCTTTGAGAAGATAAATGAAATTGATAAACCATTAGCCAGATTCATCAAAAAGAAAAAGGGAGAGAACTCAAATCAATGAAATTAGAAATGAAAAAAGAAGTTACAACTGACACCACAGAAGTACAAAGGATCATAAGAGACTACTACAAGCAACTATATCCCAATAAATAGACAATCTAGAAAAAGTGGAAAAAATCTTAGAAAAGTACAACCTTCCAAGACTGAACTAGGAAGAAGTAGAAAATATGAACAGAACAGTCACAAGCAATGAAATTCAAACTGATTAAAAATCTTTCAACAAAGAAAAGCCCAGGACCAGATGACTTCACAGGCAAATTCTATCAAACATTTCAAGAAGAGCTAACACTTATCCTTCTCAAACTCTTCCAAAACATTGCAGAAGGAACACTCCCAAACTCATTTTATGAGTCCACCCTCACCCAGATACCAAAACCAGAAAAATATATCACACACACACAAAAAAACCACAGGCCAATATCACTGATGAACATAGATGCAAAAATCCTCAATAAAATACAAGCAAACAAATCCAACAACACATTAAAAGCATCATACAACATGATGAAGTATGATTTATCCTGGTGATTCAAGGATCCTTCATAGTAAATTAATCAATATGATAAACCATATTAACAAACTGAAGAATAAAACCTACATGCTTATCTCAATAGATGCAGAAAAATCTTTCAACAAAATTCAATACCCATTTATGATAAAATCTCTCCAGAAAGTAGGCATAGAGGAACCTACCTCAACTTAATAAAGGCCATATATGACAAACCCACAGGAAACATTATTCTCTGTGGTGAAAAACTGAAAACATTTCCTCTCAGATCAGGAAAAAGACAAGGATGTCCACTCTCGCCAGTGTTATTCAACATAGTCTTGGAACTCCTAGCCACAGCAATCAGAGAAGAAAAAGAAATAAAAGGAATCCAAATTGGAAAAGAAGTAAAACTATCACTGTTTGCTGATGGCATGATACTATACATAGAACATCCTAAAGATGTCACCAGAAAACTACTAGAACAAATCAATTAATTTAGTAAAGTGGCAGGATACAAAATTAATACACATAAAACTCTTGCATTCATTCCTATACACTCACAATGAAAGATCAGCAGATAATTTAGGGAAACAATCCCATTTACCATTGCAACAAAAAGAATAAAATACCTAGGAATAAAACTACCTAGGGAGGCAAAAGACCAGTACACAGAAAACTATAAGATACTGATGAAAGAAATCAAAGAGGACACAAACAGATGGAGATATATACCATGTTCTTGGATTGAGAGAATCAATATTGTGCAAATGGCTATACTACTCAAAGTAATCTACAGATTCAGTGTAATCCCTAAAATGTTACCAATGGCATTTTTCACAAAACTAGAACAACAAATTTTACAGTTTTTATGAAAACAAAGAAGACCCTGAATATCCAAAGCAATACTGAGAAAGAAAAACAGAGCTGGAGGAACCAGGCTCCCAATTTCAAAACTACAATAATCTTCAAAGCTACTACAAAGCTACAATAATCAAAACAGTATGGTACTGGCACAAAAACAGAATATTGACAAATGGGACAGGATAGAAAGCCCAGAGATAAACACATGCACCTATGGTCAATAATCTATGAAAAAGGAGGACAGAATACACATTGGAGAAAAGACCGCCTCTTCAGTAAGTGGTTCTGGGAAAACTGGACAATTACATGTAAAAGAATGAAATTAGAACACTCTAACACTACAGAAAAGTAAGCTCAAAATGGATTAAAGACCTGAATGTAAGGCCAGACACTCTAAAACTCTTATAGGAAAACATAGGCAAAACACTCTTTTACATAAATTACAAATTCACATAAATTGAATCTTTTTTGACCCATCTCCTGACGTAAGGAAAATAAAAACCAAACTCAACAAATAGGACCTAATTAAACTTAAAAGCTTTTGCGCAGAAAAGGAAACCATAAACAAGATAAAAAGACAGTCCTCAGAATGGGAGAAAATATTTGCCAACAAAGCAACTGACAAAGGATTAGTCTCCGAAATATATAAACAGCACATGGAGCTCAATATCAAAAAAACAAACAAACCAATAAAAAAATGGGCCGAAGACCTAAATAGACTTTTCTCTGAAGAAGACATACCAATGGTCAAGAGGCACATGAAAGATATTCAAAGTCACTAATTATTAGATAAATGCAAATGAAAACTACAATGAGGTATTACCTCACACTCATCAGAATGGCCATCATTGAAAAATCTACAAACAATAAATGCTGGAGAGGGTGTGGAGAAAAGGGAACCCTCTTGGGATGTAAATTAATATAGCCAGTATGAAGAACAGTATGGGGGTTCCTTAAAAACCTAAAAATAGAACTACCAATTGAAACTACCAACTTTCAATCTCACTACTGTTTCATATACCTTAAGAAAACCATAATTCTAAAAGACACATGCACCCCACTGTTCATTGCAGCACTATTTATAGTAGCCAGGACAGGGAAGCAACCTCAATGTCCATCAATAGAAGAATGGATAAAGATGTGGTACATATATACACTGGAATATTACTCAGCCATAAAAAGAAATGAAATTGGGTTATTTTTAGAGACATGGATGGACCTAGAGAATGTCATACAGAGTGAAGTAAGTCAGAAAGAGAAAAACAAATATCATATATTAATGTATGTATGTGGAATCTGGAAAAATGGTATAAATTATCTTATTTGCAAAGCAGAAATAGAAACATAGACAGAGAGAACAAAAGTATGGGGTGGGGTGAATTGGGAGATTGGGATTGACATGTATACATTATTGATACTATGTATAAAATAGATAATTAATGAGAACTTACTGTATAGCCCAGGGAACTATACTCAGTGCTCTGTGGTGACCTAAATGAGAAGGACATCCAAAGAAAGAGGGGATACATGTATATGCATAGCTGATTCACTTTGCTGTACAGTAGAAACTAACACAACATTGTAAAGCAACTATACTCTAAAAAAATTTTTTAAAAATATTTTCAGGCATTTTTTTCAAGGACATTTAATGGAGGTTTAACTGATACAAGTTTTGTTTGTTCATTTGTTTTTCAGTTCCCTATACTATTCGAACAAGTGTGTCTTCTTAAGCTCACTAGGTAAGAGACGTTTTCCCTAGGGGTAGTTGAATTTGGTAGTATTTGGCAGATCATTTTTCACTGGAGACTTAACATATAAGATTGTACTTTATTTCTCCTTATGTGCCTGGTACTTCTGGAAGGACAATATCTTTTTTGTTTATTAGCACATTGATAATTAATTCATCAAAACATACTGCTGTAAAGGATACATTTAACAAACATTAAATAGAATCTCAATCCATATATGAGCAAAATTTCTGTGTGAACCTACTAATTTAAAATGTTTTTCATTTGACTTAATATGCTACTAGCTTATGTAAAAAATAAATAAATAAATTGCAAAGTTAGTGCAAAAACATAAGTAAACTCAACTAAAAAGAAAAAACATCACACTCTACATTGCCTTTTAATGTTTATTATTTTCATATGTTCAGAGATAAAGTATTACTCACTGAAATATATCTCTCATTTGAACTATCATTGAAATTATAAAATTGTTTGGGGACATTGCATTAAATATTTAATTATTTTGACAAATTTTTTTCTCTTAGACTTCTTTTTACTCATGTCATTTCACAAAGTGACAATATATAGATTTATTTATTTTACTTCTTTTTAAATTTTTTTAGAAACCAGTCCCATGTTTCTCTGAAAGAAATATTTTCTCTTTCACAAGTTGTATGAAGTGTAAGTACATATCATCTCTGCCCTTTCACACAAGAAAAGGGCAAAATCCTTCAAAGTATTCTTTTCTAATTGCATTCATTTTTCTTTATTTTTCTTTACAAGATGAGAATATAATAAGCTGACCTTCCCTAAAGCTGAATTTCCTTTGTGACATTAAAAATTCAACTAGTTCAAACCCTTCAGTCATTATATTGTATATTGTCATTCATACAACAAATATTTAGTCAGCCTTTACTACCTGTTAGGTTTAGGTTGTTTGGGATCTACATAATTGAAAAGGGGAGATCTTTGTCTTCAAGGTGTTTTCAGCATGACAAAGAGTCGGGAAAACTGACAATACATGGTTAACTCTAGCACAATAGTACATGATTAGAAAAATTATAGTGTAAATGCTAATGAACTATTTTAAGAGCCAGAGTAGATTTTATTGAAGAAACAATGTTTGTATAAATTTTTATAGAAATAAAGACTTTTTTCAATAAATATAAGTAAAGAGGAGGACAAGTCATACCTGGCTGTGAGAAGATTATGTGGAAATCTTTATCTTGAGAGTCCATTTAAAGAGTTTAATGTTTATCTGTGTATCTGGAATAACAGATGTCATGCTAGGAAATGAGTATTATGAAAAATGTCAAATATGACTGCATAAAATATGCTGAAGTGTGATTTTACTTTGAAGACAATGAGGAACTATAAAGTAATTTTGAGCAAAATATAAACATTTAAAATATTATTGGGATAAAAAAATGATGGAGAAAATCATACACATAAGATAGATAATTAAGAGCTTGTATCTATACATCTTATTTAGTGATCAGATAAGGTAGATGAGGAAGAAGGAGGAATAAAAATTATTGCCAGGTAACAGGTGTGCTTCTGGATTGTTTCTGACACAAGGATAGCAGTGCCATTATCAAGGGGTAAGTTTGGTAGAAAATCTAATACAATATATTTGATAATTACATGCAGAGTTTTAAGTGTCAGGTAAGTCTACTAACTAGAGATTGTTTATGAGCCTCTTAACATTAGGTGAAGTCATTTATATATATGCAGTTACCCAGGAACAGTGTATGAAGAACATGTATATTTATAAGATGTTGGAGGAAAATCATTCCATAAAAGAGGAGACAGTTTGGGAGTTTCTTACAAAACTAAGGTGTAATACCCAGCAATCCCACTCATAAGTATTCACATAACAAACTTGAAAACATATCCACAGAAAAACCTGCACACAAATATTTATAGCAATTTTATTCATAATTTTTAAAACTTGAAGGCAACCAAGATGTCTTTTAATAGGTGAATGGGTAAATAAGGTGTGATGTATTCATACAATGCAGTATTATTCATCAACAAAAAGAAAAAATCTATAGAAATACAAAACAAAACAAAACAAAATGAAACATCGAGGACCTTAAAAACACATTAAATGAAAGAAACCAATCTGAAAATGTTAAATAATGTATGAATTCAATAATGCAACAATTTGGAAAAGGCAAAACTATGGAGACTGTAAGAAGATCAGTGGTTGCCAGAGGTTTAGAGGGAGTGAGGGATGAACAGGTGGAACAAAGGGGATTTTTAGGGAAGTGAAGTTATATTATATGATACAGAAATAATGGACATGTGTAATTACACATTTGTGAAAACCCATAGAAGGTACAATACAAAAAGTGAACCTTAATGTAAAGTATTGACTTTAGTTAATATTTGTATCAGTATTACTTCACTGATCATAACAAAAGTACAATGCTAATACAAAATTTAAATAATAGGAGAAACGGGGTCAGAGACAGAGCATGTGGGAATTCTCAGTAATTTCATATCAATGTTTTGTCCTATAAAATATTTATTAATATAAAAATAAATAAATAAATATTATCATAAAAGTACTGAAAAGCATAAAGAAGGAAATAAAAGTGACCTGAAATTTCTTAAAAGAAGTGAAAAATCATCTATTGGCCTTTATATTTGAAAAAGCAAAAATGACTAAGTATAATATCAAAAAAACTAATGATGGTTGCTCATTGTCAGATAATGAAATAATGTATACAGGTAGATTTCACCGTCTGGTAGCTTGCCTTAAAATTTGTGATATAAATAAATAAGATTATAAAAGCTGAATATTGAGAGGAGCCATGACCCATTCTTTATTTTGCTAGAGTATTTAAAACAATTTTTAAAAGACATTTACCAAGACATTCAAATATTTTCTTTCCTCCATGAACACCTGTTTAATACTTTGAACAACTAATAGTATTGTGTAATTATATATTACCTGTCAATGTTTATTTCTTGAAGTTTAGCTTTTTTGAACAGTGATTCTGTGAAAACTGAGGGCTTTCATTATCTATCAGATTCCTTTTCCTTCTCTTACTCTTTTTCCAGATTCATAATATATGCTAATAATGACACAATAGCAGCAGGATAATAACATACTCTCATTCATTCATTTAAAAACTTGTAATAGGGCCTTCCCTGGTGGCACAGTGGTTGAGAGTCTGCCTGCCGATGCAGTGGACATGGGTTCGTGCTCTGGTCCGGGAAGATCCCACATGCCGTGGAGTGGCTGGGCCCGTGAGCCATGGCCACTGAGCCTGTTTGTCTGGAGCCTGTGCTCTGCAATGGGAGAAGCCACATCAGTAAGAGGCCCGCGTACTGCAAAAAGAAAAAAAAAAACTTGTAATAAATTTCTACCATGTGCCAGAATTTACTATGATGAGTGAAAATAAAAGAAAATATTGTTTATAAATTTAGATATCACAAAGTCCTGTAAAATACTGTCTCAGTGAAATCTTCCAAAAACTATGGAAGTTATTGTTATTAATTTAAGAGAGGGAAAATAGGACTACATAGTTAGCAGGTAGTAGCTGACATTTGAACAAATAACATTGTATTTTAAATATCACATAAGTTTCATAATGGTGCAGAGATTTTTAAATTAAATATTGAGAGTTAAATGCTTTTCTACTTGTCACTACACTTTATTACATTCTGTTCCTTTTCTACAAACTCAAAATTTGCACAAGCTATAGCATAGTTTATAACTTTTAACTGAAATATTTTAAGAACATTTATTTGTCCATTTGACTTTGGTTGGTATCAAAGATATCATTAAATATATGTACTCACTCTTTATACATGCTATCATTCTTTTTTTCCTTTTTTTTTTAGTGCTTTTAAGTTTTTTTCAGTTTTATTGAGATATAATAGACACATAACGTTGTGTTACTTTTTTAATTAATTAATTAATTTATTTATTTATGGCTGTGTTGGGTCTTTGTTGCTGCGCGCGGGCTTTCTCTGGCTGTGGTGAGTGGGGTATACTCTTCTTTGTGGTGCACAATCTTCTCATTGTGGTGGCTTCTCTTGTTGCTGAGCACAGGCTCTAGACACGTGGGCTCCAGTAGTTGTGACTCATAGGATTAGTTGCTCCACAGCATGTGGGATCTTCCCGGACCAGGGCTTGAACTCTTGTCCCCTTAATTGGCAGGTGGATTCTTAACCACAGTGCCACCTGGGAAGTCCCCATGCTACCATTCTTAAAGAATAATATATATATATATATATATATATATATTAAAATTTCTGTTTAGGGACAGCATGGCTAAGTGATGAAAATGTAGTTATGACTGATGAAAAATAGAGTATGATAATATGATTATGCTCTGGTGGCTTTCACTTCTCCCCAAGATCTGAATTTGTTCCTTGTTTACAATAACTTTTCCTCTAATAAAATAAAAAATAAGTTTTCCTCTAAGTTAGTCCAAGTAAATAATTTCTTGAATAAGTCACCAAACATAGGCAACAAGAACTAGAATAAGTAGGACTATCTTACATAAGAAGATTATTCACAGCAAAGGAAATAGTCAATAAGTTGAAAAGGAAACCTGCAGAATGAGAAAAATAATATTCACAAAATATACATCTGATAGGAATTAATTCCAAAATGTATAAATAATCCATACAACTCCAGAGCAAAAAAGCAAATAATCCAAATGAAAAGTGAGCAAAGGATCTGAATAGATATCTTTCCAAAGAAGACAAAAAACTGGCCAACATTGTATATGGAAAAAGTTGAACATCACTTATCATCAGGGAAATGCAAATTAAGACCACAATGAGATATCATCTCACACACATTAAGATGGCTTTTTATCAAAGAGACAAGAGATAACGAATCTTAGGAAGATTGTAGTGAAAACAGAACCCTTATACCCACTGTTGGTGGGAATGCAAATTAGTACTACCATTATGGAAAAAAGTATGGTGGTTCCTAAAAAAAATTAAAAGTTGATCATATGATCAAGCAATACCACTCCTGAGTATATAGTCAAAGAAATCAAAATCAGTATCTGAAAGAGATAACTTCACACCCAAGTTTATTACAGCATTATTCACAATAGCCAAGATATGGAAATAAATTTGTCCAGCAACAGATGAAAGAAAAAAGATGTGGTATATATGTACAATGAAATATTAATCAGCCATGAGAAAGAAGGAACTCCTGCCTTTTGCAACAACACGGATTGACCTTGAGGACATTATGCTAAGTGAGATAAGCCAAACAGAGAGTGACAAAACTGTATGATAACACTTATATGTGAATATGAAAAATCTGAACTTGTGAAAACAGAGAGTAGAGAAGTGATTACCAAAATATGGGGGGTGGGGAAATTGAGGAGATATTGTTGAAGGGTATAAATTTACACCTGGTAGACAAATAACTTCTAAAGATCTAAGGCACAACATATTTATTATAGTCAACAATACTGTATTATAACTTCAAGATTGCTAAGTTGCTAAGAGACTAGATGTCAGTTATCCTCAACACAAAAAGAGATAATTATGTGACATGATAAAGGGGTTAGCTAATGCGTCTGCATCAGTCATGCTGCACTATACAAATGTATCAAACCAAGAAATGGTATGCCTCAAACTTACACAATGTTATATTCCAATTATATCTCAATTTTTTAAAAATAAAAAATCTAGTTATATACAAAATAATTTGTAAGAAACTGAGCACATGCATATCTAGATGCCCTTAACTAATGATTGATGTCTTCCAGTAAAATGTCCAGATTCTTTCAATATTAAAGGTTCAGTACTCCCTCTTGAATATTATAGGCACTATATTAACTATTTTAGACCAAGTAGATATACACACAAATGTACACAGACAGATTTCCTAAAGTAAATACTATTTTTTTCAAATGATAAAACATCTATACTCTGACTTCTGATAACTACTTCTCCAGAAGTTCTGCCTGATTACCAACTACCTGCAGTCCCCAGAACAACTTATTCTCTTTCATATTTTTAAACAAATTTCCCCTCTTTTCTGGAAAGTATTAGCCATTTTGTCTACCTGGCACATATTCATTTATCCTATAAAATCCAGACTAATCATTATGTCCTCTATGAAGATTTCCCTGACTTGCCTTAAAACTTAACTCAATCCTTTGTTAGTTCAGTGCTTTTCTGTATCATTTCTATTGGATAGTATGCTTGTGTGTGCATGTCTGTCTCTGTGAGTGAGTGTGTGTATAGAAATGAATTACTAGAGAACATGATTACGCCTTTATTTTTTTTTTCATTTCTAATATTGCTCTATTTTTTTAAATAGATCTTTATTGGAGTGTAATTGCTTCACAATACGGTGTAAGTTTCTGTTGTACACTAAAGTGAATCAGCCAAATGCATACATGCATCCCCATATCCCCTCCTCTTGAGACTCCCTCACATCTTCCCTATCCCACCCTTCTAGGTCATCGCAATGCACAGAGCTGATTTCCCTGTGCTATGCTGCTGCTTCCCACTAGCTAACTATTTTACATTCTGTAGTGTATATATGTCGATGCTACTTTCACTCTACCACAGCTTCCCCCTCCCACCATGTGTCCTCAAGTCCATTCTGTATGTCTATGTCTTCATTCCTGCCCTGCAACTAGGTTCATCAGTACCATTTTTTTGTTTGATTTTAGATTCCATATATATGCATTAGCATACAGTATTTGTTTTTCTCTTTCTGACTTATTTCACTCTGTATGACAGACTCTAGGTCCATCCACCTCAGTACAAATAACTCAATTTCTTTCCTTTTTATGGCTGAGTGATATTCCATTGTATATATGTGCTACATCTTCTTTATCCATTCATCTATTGATGGACATTTAGGTTGCTTCCGTGTCTTGGTTATTGTAAATAGTGCTGCAATGAACATTTTGGTACATGTCTCTTTTTGAATTATGGTTTTCTCAGGGTATATGCCCAGTAGTGGGATTCTTCAGTCACATGGTAGTTCTATTTTTAGTTTTTTAATGAACCTATATACTGTTTTCCATAGTGGTTCTATCAATCTACATTTCCACCAACAGTGCAAGAGGGTTCCCTTTTCACCTCACACTTTCCACCATTAATTGTTTCTAGATTTTTTGATAATGGCCATTCTGACCAGCATGAGGTGATACCCCATTGTAGTTTTGATTGGCATTTCTCTAATAATTAGTGATGTTGAGCATCTTTCATTTGACTCTTGGCCATCTGTATGTCTTCCTTGGTGAAACATCTCTTTAGGTCTTCTGCCCATTTTTTAATTGGATTGTTTGTTTTTTTGATATTGAGCTCCATGAACTGTTTGCATATTTTGGAGATTAATCCTTTGTCCATTGTTTCATTTGCAAATAATTTCTCTCATTCTGAGTGTTGTCTTTTTGTCTTGTTTATGGCTTCCTTTGCTTTGCAAAAGCTTTTAAGTTTAATTAAATCCCATTTGTTTATTTTTGCTTTTATTTCCATTACTCTAGGAGGTGGGTCAAAAATGATCTTGCTGTGGTCTATGTCAAAGAATGTTTTTCCTGTTTTCTTCTTAGAGTTTTATAGTGTCTAGTTTTACATTTAGGTCTTTACTCCATTTTGAGTTTATTTTTGTGTATGGTGTTATGTAGTGTTCTAATTGAATTCTTTTACATGTAGCTGTCCAGTTCTGTCAGCACCACTTACTGAAGAGGCTGTCTTTTTTCCATTGTATGTTCTTGCCTCCTTTGTCATAAATTCGGTGACAATATGTGCATGGGTTTGTCTCTGGGCATTCTATCCTGTAGCATTGATCTATATTTCTGTTTTTGTGCTAGTACCATACTATCTTGATTACTGTAGCTTTGTGGTATAGTTTGACATTGGGGAGACTGATTCCTCCAGCTCAGTTTTTCTTTCTCAAGATTGCTTTGGCTATTTGGGATCTTTTGTGTTTCCATACGAATTGTAAAATTTTTGTTCTAATTCTGTGAAGAATGCCATTGGTAATTTGATAGGGATTGCATTCATCTATTTTTGAACTGAAGTATAATTGATTTGTAGTATTATAGTAGTTTCAGTTTACAACATAATGGTTCAATATTTTTATAAATTATACTCCATTTAAAGTTACTATAAAATAATGGCTGTATTTTACTGTGTTGTACAATATATTTTTGTTGCTTATTTATTTTATATGTAGTAGTTTGTATCTCTTAATCCTTTACCCCTACTATGCCCCTCTCCCCTATTTTCTTCACAATGGTAACCACTAGTTGGCTCTCTGTGAGACTATTTCAATTTTCTTATATATATTCATTTGTTTTATTTTTTTAGACTCTAGGTATAAGTGACACCATAAAGTTTTGTCTTTTCCTATCTGACTTATTTCACTATGCATAATATACTCCAAGTCCATCCATGTTGTTGGAAATGACACAATTTCATTCTTTTTACAGCAGAGTAATATTCCACTCTGTGTGTGTGTGTGTGTATGTGTGTGTGTGTGTGTGTGTGTGTGTGTGTGTGACATCTTCTTTATCCATTCATATGTTGACGGACACTTAGGTTGCTTCCATATCTTGGTTTTTGAAAACAATGCTGCTATGAACATAGGAGTGCATGCATCTTTTCAAATTAGTAATTTAGTTTTCTTCAGTTATTTGTTTTAATAGCTTTTTGGTAGACTCTAGGATTTCCTATATATAGTATCATGACACCTACAAGTAAGGACAATTTTACTTCTCCCTTCCAATTTGGATGTCTTTATTTCTTCCTGTCTGATTGCTATGGCTAGGACTTACTTACAGTACAAAAACATTAAATAGGAGTGATGAAAATGAGCATCTTTGTCTAGTTTCGGGTTTTAAAGGAAAGGCTTTCAACTTTTCACCATTCAGTATGATGTTAGCTGTGGGTTTGTTATAAATGGTCCTTATTATGTTGAGATATATGCTCACTCTGTACCAATTTTAATGAGTTTTTGTCATGAATGGATGTTGAATTTTGTCAATTTTTTTTTTCCATCTATTGAGATGATCCTGTGATTTTTGTCCTTTCTTTTGTTAATGTAGTATATCACATTGATTGACTTGCAAATATAAAACCATCCTTGGTTCTCTGCATAAATCCAATATGATCAGGGTATATGATGCTGATTATATATTGTTGAAATTGGCTTGCTTGTATTGTGTTGAGAATTTTTGCATCTGTGTTCGTCAGAGATATTGGTCTGTAATTTTAATTTTGGAGTTTCTTTGGTTTGGGTAACAGGGAAATGGTGGATTCATAGAATGAATTTGGGAGTGCACATTTCTCTTTAATGTCTTGGAAGAGTTTGAGAAATACAGTTATTAGATCTTTATATGTGTGGTAGAATTCCCCTGTGAAGCCATCCAGTACAGGGCTTTCATTTGCTGAGAGGTGTTTTTTGTTTGTTTGTTTGTTTTTATTACAAATGGGAATTCACAATTAGTGATTAGTCTTTTGGGATTGTCTATTTCTTCCTGATTCAGTCTTGGCAGGTTATATGCTTCTAGAGATGTGTCCACTTTGTAGATTGTCCAATTTGTTGGCACATAACTGTTTCTAATGTTGTCTTATGAGTTTTTGTATCTCTGTGTTATTGGTTGTTATTTCTCCTCTGTCATCTCTTATTTTGTTTATTTGGGTCCCCTCACTTTACTTCTTGAGAAGCCTGGTTAAATGTATATATAGTTTGTCATTTAGGACTACTGTTTCCTTATTGATTCCATTTGGATAATCTGCCCATTGGTGTAAATGGGGTGTTAAAATCCCCTACTATTATTGTATTATTGTCACTGTCTCCCTTTATGTCTGTTAATATTGGCATTGTGTTTATGTGCTCCTGTATTAGGTGCACATATGATAATGAGTGCAATATCCTCCTCTTCTATTAATCCCTTTATCATTATATAATATCCTTCTTTTATTTATTACAGATTAAAAAAAAAGTCTATGATGTCTGATATGAGAATCCCTACCCCAGCTTTTTGTCATTTCCATTTGCATCACCTATTTCCATCTCTCAATTTTTCTTGAATTTTATTTCATTTCTTTATACAGCAGTTCTTATTATTTATCCATTTTATACATATTAGTATATATATGTCAACCCCAATCTCTCAGTTCATCACAACACCAGCAACCAGCCCCCCCACCCCCCGCTTTCCTACCTTGGTGTCCATATGTTTGTTCTCTACATCTGTGTATCAACTTCTGCCCTGCAAACCTGTTCATCTGTACAATATTTCTATGTTTCACATATATGCATTAATATATGATATTTGTTTGTCTCTTCCTGACTTATTTCACTCTGTAGGACAGTCTCTAGATTCATCCACATCTCTACAAATGACCCAATTTCATTCTTTTCTATGGCTGAGTAATATTCCACTGTATATATGGACAACATCTTCTTTATCAATTCATCTGTTGATGGTTATTTAGGTTGCTTCCATGACCTGGCTATTGTAAATAGGGCTGCAATGAACATTGGGGTGCATGTGTCTTTTTGAACTATGGTTTTCTCAGGGTATATGCCCAGTAGTGGGATTGCTGGGTCATATAGTAATTCTATTTTTAGCTTTTTAAGGAACCTCTACACTGTTCTCCATAGTGGATGTATCAATTTACATTCCACCAACAGTGCAAGAGGGTTCCCATTTCTCCACACCATCTCCAGCATTTGTTTTTTATAGATTTTCTGATGATGCCTATTCTAACCAGTGTGAGGTGACACCTTACTGTAGTTTTGATTTGCATTTCTCTAATAATTAGTGATGTTGAACAGATTTTCGTGTGTTTCTTGGCCATCAGTATGTCTTCTTTGGAGAAAAGTCTATTTAGGTCTTCTGCCCATTTTTGGATTGGGTTGATGGTTTTTATAATATTGAACTGCATGAGCTGTTTATATATTTTGGAGATTAATCCTTTCCATGGATTGTGCTTTTGTTGTTTATCTAAACATCTATTTTAAAAACCCATGGTTACATAGATTTTCTCCTATATTATCTTCTAGATATGGGACTGCAAGGACGAAATTGGATGTTTTAGTTAGGAGAAATATGATAATGGTTTGCAATAAGTTTGTGATATTGAAAAAGAGAAAGGGGACACATTTGACATATACTAATTTGCTGACAAACTGTTACTGTATATCTGTTCATCACCCAAGATAATTAAGTGCTGATATAAGCAGGCATTTAATGACTTATGAACATAGAAGAGTGACTGAATATGAATATATGAAATTTATCAGAGCTTCCCAAATTACACTGTTAATGTTGCCTTTAATTGAATAAAATGCAGGCTCTTGATGGGGCAAAAGCAAAACAACCATTTCTTAGAAAGCAGGGAATTCATGCTCTCAGAACAGACAGAAGAATCCAGCTGATCATTCTTAATTACCTGTAGAGAACTTTTTATTTTAGTAGAAGAATTACTAGAACTGTAGTTATTTTATTTTTCCCATACTAAATCACTTTCTTGTTAATGTCCTTACTGCTAATAAGTATGCTAAGGTTGTGACTTTCATATGTAAAATGTAATAAGGAAGGAAAAGAAACATAGCAGAAGAAAAATGAACAATAGGAAGAGTGTAAAAATTTAATATTACTGGACATAGGTCTCTGGTTCATATTACAGTTTAATATTTTACAATCAAAGCATTTGAGGCAGTCAAATTTGACATTTTTATTCCTATTGGACAAATATTTATCATTTCTTCAATAAATTTTCCTTAGATATATGGTGCCCATTATTTTAACAAATGCATACTCAGAAATAACATTAAGCAGTCAATTATAAACACCGATATGAAAATAAGTACAAATATAATGATATCAAAATTACTCAGGAGGAAAATTAATAAGGTTAACTACTGAAGGAGATAAGTTATGGATAGGGAGATGGTTAAATGTCAACTTGGATATTATAGACGATAATCCTCGAATTTTCTACAGCAAGAGGCCATCAAGAAATTTGCCTAAGTGAGGAACTTGTTTATTATTTATTGCTTGAGTTAATTCCCTCTCTGTCAATCAGTCTCAATCTTGCGTGCTCTCTCTCTCTCTCTCCACAGCCCCCCACACTGGCCTTCAACATACATGAGCATGTGTAAGCTCGCATACACACACACGCACATATTCTACTGCATATAGAACAGAGAAAATTGGTAATCTGGAAGTTGCCCTGAAAATGTCACTAGTAACCACATACTAGGTGCTTGAATCTCACCCCTCTCCAATACATATATGGCATTTGACAATGAAAATTGACTAAATGGGCTTTTTGAACATTTATTTTCTTCCTAAATGCTAATTTTATCCATTCCCTTTATGTCTCTGATTTCATAATAAATATAAAGTATTAATATTCATTATGTAGTTACAATATGCAGAAAAAAATTACAAATAGGGAAAAATTACACCAATTTATTCACATAAAAGCAGAGAATTGGAGTATTTTTTCACCCCATACACATTGAGTGTGTCTATTTTCGACATTTTTCAATTAGACAGGAAAAAAAGTTGTCTCCTTGAGGTTTCATTCAAATATGTTCATTATCAAAGATTCGCTTTCAAATCTTGCTAGCCAAATATCTGTTTCTGTTTTTGTTTCAACAAAGTAGTAGTTAACAAGAAAATGAATATAAAATGTTTAGGGCAATGCAACTTTAATTAAGCGTACAATACCTTTCATTATGGCAACTGGGAAAATTATTTTTTCTTGTAACACATCTTTATATATTCTTTGACTCTTTCCAGGGTCCTGAGCATAAAAGTAGGAATGGGTAAAGAGAAAATTATATTTTAAATATATTATATCTTGTTGTATCTTAAATCTTGTATATTTTAATTTTTATTTTGTAAAATTTATCATCACTTTCTTATTGACTTTTCCATTGGTTCCATGTTTAGAAATTCCTTGCTTAACTATAAGTAAATGTTTACAGCTAGTTTCTTCTATTAGATTGCTGTTAATGTTAACACTTTATGTTGTGTAAGACTGAATTATTTTATATTATAATTAATTCTCTTAACATTAGCATATAATCCCTTCACCCTTCATTTGTAATCCTGCCTCCATTATTTATTAAATTATTAAATATTTCTTAGAATCAAGTTTTTAAGGGATTATTTTGTACTATTCAGTCTATCCCTGGCTTAGCACTATTGCCATTTATTTTTATATAATTTTTCCGCTAACTGAATAAGTTTTATCTTCCCTGGATTTTTGTTCTTTGCTTTGTCAGTTGATGATTCTCATTGATTCATTGATGTCCCTATCCATTTTTAAGCACCTACTCTATATCATAGCCTGTGTTGTGTACTAGGGAATAGAGGAAGGCTTCAGGCACTAGGGCCATGTTGTGCAGAACTAGAGGAACAGTTCTCATAGCTAGCCTCCCGTAAGTTCATCTGTATAACTGATGCTTGAGTCAGTTTTTATAGTAATCTTTGCTTTCCCAAGCATATTTCTTAGTTATTAAAATCTCATTATATGTTTATTAACTGTTATTTTTTATAAGTACCATAATGTTAACATATTTTTAAAAACATGTAAAATGCATGGTATTATTGTCTCAAACTTAACTAAATACTTATTTCGCTGACCAGCTCCATCTTGAGTAATAACATCATTACTCACTTGGTCAATCAAATGTGATATCTGAAGCATTAGTGAGCACTGTCTTTTGGCTCAATCCCTTCATTTAATCAATTCCAAGTCTCTTTTTATTAACTCCAAAATTAATCATATTCCTTTCTTTTTCCCATTGACGTCATGATTCATTTCAGTCTCTTGTTGCTGGACAATTGAATAATGTTCTACTGAAAACTCTGGAATTTGCCTCTCTCCAATAGAACCCAAATATAATAAAGTCATCATATTCAGTAAAACTTTAGAAACCCTGCATATACTATACCTCACAGATATTTGGAATTTTAAAATATCAACTTTGAATTTTTCTATACTCCTCATTACCTATGACAACAGTTCTCAAAGTGTTCTACAGACGCTGGACATCTCCAAGGCATTTTTCAGGGGATCTTCAGGGTCAAAAATATCTTCATAATAATATTAAAAGTGAACATACCTTTCCATTGTATTGATATTTTGCACTATTGTTGTAAAAGTAATGTTGGGTAAAACTGCAAGCACATTGGCATGAAATCAAGCCAATGGAGCCAGAGTACTCTAAGAACCATGTTCTTCACTGTTACACAGTCTGTCTTATTTTTTAAAGTAACTGTTGCATAGGTTCATTTAAGAATGTCCTTGGTAAATCAGTACAAAATGTTAATTGCATTAAATCTTGACCCTGGGTACATTTGATTTCATCACACTGTGTGGAAAATGGGAAGTAAACATAAATAATTTCAGTCTTATCATGTAACAGTTGTCTTGAGGGAAACACATGAGTGCTTGTTTGCAGTATGAGCTGAACTACCTGCATTTTCATTGAACTCCATTTTTATTTTTAAAAAATGAACAGGGAAACTATGTAGACTTGGGTATTTGGTAGACATTTTCTCAAAAAGGAGCAAAGATAGTCACTTCAATGAAAATAAATAGCAGTATCTGATATCAATATTAACATGCATGCTAATTTTTTTTTTTTTTTTGCAGTACACGGGCCTCTCACTGTTGTGGCCTCTCCCATTGTGGAGCACAGGCTCTGGACGCGCAGGCTCAGTGGCCATGGCTCATGGGCCCAGCTGCTCGGTAGCATGTGGGATCTTCCCGGACTGGGGCATGAACCCGTGTCCCCTGCATCGGCAGGCAGACTCTCAACCACTGCGTCTCCAGGGAAGCCCAACATGCATGCTTTTAAATGAAAATTAGAGCTTTGAAAAACTTGTTAACTGTCATAGCATCTAAATACTTACAAATTTTACAGAAAAGATTAGTAATGATATTAATTTTTTGATCTAAATTGAAATGTTAGTATATTTAAGATCTGCATGATGCAGTTAAATAATATTAAACTATTATTTTAACGTTTTCTCAGTGTTAATTTCCACTACAGAGATGATGCACCTTAAATATCCAACTAGAGAGACTAAAGCTCCTTGGATTCAACAATTTTTTTTAAGAGTGTAAAGAATTCTTGAGGCCAAAATGTTGAGCATTGCTTGTCTACAGGATAAAATCTAAACTCTTTAGATAGTTATATATTAATGTCAGCACCAGCTTCCTTTCCCAGAAATTTCACGAGTGACTCCTTCACACACCATAGACACTAAATAATCTATTGAAATGCCATATCTCTGCATACTTCCATGAAATCTTTCAAACGATTCCTCCATCATGTAATGCTCCCCTTCCTCACCTGGCATATTTCCATTTATATTACAAAATATTTAAACATTATTTATTCATATTGTTTCCTCTACCCATCCAAATATGGAATCACTTACTATCTTACATATGTTCCCTCAATACTGCATAATATACCAATTATTATATATTTTAAATTGCATCATAGTTTTCAGTGTCCTTTTTGTTGATAAATATTAATGGACTGTAAGACAATTGAAAACCAACTTTGCTATATTTTACTCCGGTTTACTCTTTAAACTTATGCTAGGATAGCTAGCATGTAAAAACTAAACTACTGAGTTTTACTGGTAAACCCTGGAGTCTCAGATTCAGTATCAACATTTATTTGAAAAATAAAAAGTACATTATTTTAAAATTAGGATATATAGTTATCATTGAAATTTGAGTAATAATAGTATATTTTAGGTTATAACATGGCTTAACATTAAAGAATGTCAGCACCTTTCTTCCAGCTTTTATCAGGTTCTAGTACCCATAACTTTGTTTTTTGATAGGTAATGTGTTGACTTCTTAAAAATATATGCCTCTGTGTGTTCATGTGTAATATGCTGACTTTCTCATTGTTGCAATAGTAATTCTAAAATGGCTGCTAGTTAATCCATATTCCCATTTATTATAGAAATCAGAGTATTAAACAAATCTTCAAAATGTGCAGCCTCTATTGTACATGCATAATTGAGAGAATTCAAACTGCTGATTCCAGTTACACAAAATTCTTCTAAGATGGAAATATAGCTCATATTGAACCTGGCATGCATTTCTGTAGAAAGCATGTTGCTTATAAAACTTATTTTTCAATGTGTATGTGTACAAGTTAACTTATAATGTCATCAGTGTCTAGTGGCTAATGTACATGAACAGTTTTTCAGTTGCATAAAAATTATAACATTTATTATTAAATTATGTGTATGTGTACGTTTTTAGCCTAACATTTATCCACCCTTCTTCTGGTGAAGTTTCTATAATATTTCTCTGGTAAATGTTCCTTCCTCGCTCTCAGTATATGGCTACTCTTAGGGTTGGCTCACATCCAAATTCTTGGAGCACATAACACAGACCTGTTCCATCACAGTACCAAGTCATTGGCTACAGTGATCAATTCAGAGATACGTACAAATCAACCAAGTCAAGGAGAACCTTATAGGAGCTATTACTTGACATATTTGGAAAGAAGTTCACTTTTTCCACTGAAGTTGTCAAAATGTAGAGGTGGAATCCCTGTCTGGGAATCGTGCCAAAGGGAGGTAAGCAGAGTCATGAGAAGAAGAAAGATTGATTTCTAATAAAATTATCTCAGTCCCTGGATCCAATTGTTACTGAAGCCAAAACCACCTCGGAACTTTCTGGTTGTACAATATAATAAATTATTTTATTTCTTAAAGGCAGGTTGATTTCGGTTTCTATTTAATTGAACAGTGATAACTTACACAGTAAAATTAACTCTGCTTTTAGGCCAGTCTTGCCAGAAATATGTCACAGAACAGAGAGATGAGTTCATAGTATGCATGATGACTCTGTTAAGGATATCACTGATTATGTCATAGAAAAATATGGTAACAGGAAATAGTATTTTTTTCCTGAAACACAGAACATGTTAAATTTCTTAACATATTTTCCCCAATAACTTCATGTACAATTTAGGGAAAAAATTGTGTCAGTTAAGTTGAAACAGACATTACAGCTAAATTACAATGTAATCCTTAATTATTTTTAGTATGTCTTTTTATGATGAAAAGAGAAAAGCAATTTTAATGCAATGTCATTAGTTATCATTAGTTTTTAAATCTTCTGAATAGTGAATTAAGAAAGACTCTTGTAAAAATGATACAATAGCCATATGTATATCTCTGCTACCTCTAGTTTGTTTAACTCTAAAGCACAACAACAGTAATATTTTCTAGAGGTTACTGTAATTTATATTAAACTATTCAGTAGGTAAACCCAACTCAAGTGGTTTTTTTTTTTACTATTCTACATTCATTTTATTATGTATAAAAACTTCTGTCATTATTTTAATCACTATCTCTGCTAAGCCTGAGTAAGATGCATGTCATACAAAATATATTGAACCACTGTGTGAAATTTAGCAAGATGAAGCATAGTGCTTTACTTATAAGTAATACTATTTTAATATTTTATTTATGTTCTATAACCAGTTTAATGAAGTTTGCCCCCCTCTTTTTAGGTTAATAAAATAATATTTCCACAACTGAAAAGCTTAGCTAGGTACTTCAATTCTTTAAAAATATTATATTAATGGAAAATGGAAAATGGAAAAATATAAATATTACACTCTGGTTTGGAACACATATAATAAACTTAAAACATATTTCTTACTGACAAAGAAAGACTATGATAGTTGTGCATGATTCCTTAAACTAGATGTGAAATTCATTAATCATTTTAAAGTATACAATCCACTGGTATTTAGTGTACACTTCATTGGTATTTAGTTTCTTCACAATGTTGTGCAATCACCAACTCTCGTTTCAAATTTTTTTAATCACCTCACAAAAACACCACATACTCTTTACATAATCATCCATATACCTACATACTATTCTCTGTTAACCCCTGACCTGCTTTCTATCTCTATGGGTTTGCTTATTTTAGACATATAATATAAAAAGAATAATCCAATATGCCAGATTTTGTGTTTGTCTCCTCTCACTCACATAACATGTTTTCAAGATTCATCCAAGTTGTATCATGTATCAATATTTCGTTCCTTTTTAAGTTCCTTTTTGATGTTATACATAACAGTATATACAACAATTTGTTTATTCATTCATCTGTTGAAGGATATTTAGGTTGTTTCTACCTTTTGGATATTACAAATAATTCTGAAATAAGCATTTGTGTACAAGTTTCTGTGTGGACATAATGTTTTCATTTCTCTTGGATATATGCATAGGAGTAGAATTGCTGGGTTATATGGTAATTCCATGTTTAACTTTTTGATGAACAATCAAACTGTTTACTATAGTGGCTGCACCATTTTACACTTCTCCTAGCAGTGTACAAGGATGCCTATTTCTACACATATTTGCCAGAACTTGTTATTTTCCATTTTCTTGATTAAAGCCATTCTAATGGACATGAAGAGTTGGCTCACTGTGGTTTTTGACTTGAATTTTTCATGATCAATAATGTTGATCTTTTCCTGTGCTTATTGACCATCTGTATACCTTCTTTGAAGAAATGTCTGTTTAAGGCCTTTGCCCAATTTTAAATGTTTTTTTTTTGTCTTTTTTATTGTCAACTTGTAACAGTTCTTTGTTAGAACACTTACAAGTTCTGGGTGCTAAACACTTAACAGATATATGATTTGGAAATACTGTCTCCCATTCTGGAGTTTGTGTTTTCATATTCTTGATATATCCTTTGATGAAAAAAAAATAATTTTATAGAGTCCAATTTTGTATTCATGCTTTTCATGTCAAATCATAAAATTCATTGCCAGATCTGATGTTATGAGCATTTATCCCATGTTTTCTTCTGAATTTAATAGTTTTAGCATTTATATTTAGGTCATTAACCCATTTTGAGCTTTTTTGTTTGTTTGTTTTTGTTTTGTTTTCCATATGGATATAGGTAGGTGCCCCACATTTTTTCTTTTGCATACTGTTATCAAATTGTCTTAGAATATTTGTTGAAAGACTATTTTTTCCCTATTGACTAGTTTGGAAACCATTGTTGAAAATCTTTTGGTCACAAATATTTGGGTTAATCTGGACCCTTTCTTCTATTCTATTTGTTCATATGTCTATGCCTTATGCCAGTACTTTATGTTAGTACCATACCATGTTGATTACTTAACCTTGTACCAAGTTTTGAAATCAGGAAGTATGGATGCTCTCACTTGGTTTTCCTTTTTAAATATAATTGTAGTTATCTGAGATCCCTTGGAGGTTCATATAAGTTTTAGGATCCTGTTTTGCCTTTCTAAAAAAAATAAAATTTTGATAGTGATTTCATTGCATCTGTAGACTGCTTCCCCGGGAGAACACACGGTGCACCTCAGGCTGGTGCAACGTCACACCGGCCTCTGCAATCTCAGTCTTGCCCTGCATTCAGTACCCCTCCATCCTCCCGGCCTGAGTGAGCCGGAGCCCCTGAATCAGTGGCTCCTTTAACCCCGTCCTTTCTGAGAGAAGAACAGAAGCCCTCTGGCAACCTACATGCAGAGGCGGGGTCAAATCCAAAGCTGAACCCTGGAGGCTGTGCAAACATAGAAGAAAAAGGGAAATCTCTCCCAGCAGCCTCAGGAGCAGCAGATTAAATCTCCACAATCAACTTGATGTATCCTGCATCTGTGGAATACCTGAATAGACAATGAATCATCCCAAATTGAGGAGATGGACTTTGAGAGAAGATTTATTATTTTTTTCCACTTTTCCTCTTTTTTTGTATGAGTATGTGTATGCTTCTGTGTAAGATTTTCTCTGTATAGCTTTGCTTTCACCATTTGTCCTAGGGTTCTATCCGTCCATTTTTTTTTTCTTTTTCTTTTTTTATACTTTAAAAAACATTATTTTTCTTAATAATTATTTTTTAATAACTTTATTTTATTTTCTTTTTTCCTCTTTCCTTCTTTCTTTCTACTTTTTCTCCTTTTTATTCTGAGCTGTGTGGAGGACAGGCTCTTGGTGCTCCAGCCAGGAGTCAGTGCTGTGCCTCTGAGGTGGGAGAGCCAACTTCAGGACACAGGTCCACAAAAGACCTTCCAGCTCCACATAATATCAAATGGCAAAAATCTCCCAGAGATCTCTATCTCAACAGCAACACCCAGCTTCACTCAACGACCAGCAAGCTACAGTGCTGGACACCTCATGCCAAACAACTAGCAAGACAGGAACAAAACCCCACCCATTAGCAGAGAGGTTGCCTAAAATCATAAAAAGTCCATAGATACCCCAAAACACACCATCAGACGTGAACCTGCCCAGCAGAAATACAAGATCCAGCCTCATGAACCAGAACACAGACACTAGTTCCCTTCACCAGGAAACCTACACAAACCACTGAACCAACTTTAGTTACTGGGGACAGACACCAAAAACAATGGGAACTACGAACTTGCAGCCTGCAAAAAGGAGACCCCAAACACAGTAAGATAAGCAAAAGTAGAAGCCAGAAAAACACACAGCAGTTGAAGGAGCAAGATAAAAACCAACCAGACCTAACAAATGAAGAGGAAATAGGTAGTCTACCTGAAAAAGAATTCAGAATAATGATAGTAAAGGTGATCCAAAATTTTGGAAATAGAATAGACAATATGCAAGAAACATTTAACAAGGACCTAGAAGAACTAAACATGAAACAAGCAATGATGAACAACACAATAAATGCAATTAAAAATACTCTAGAAGAGATTAATAGCAGAATAACTAAGGCAGAAGAAAAGATAAGTGACCTGGAAGATAAAGTAGTGGAAATAACTACTGCAGAGCAGAATAAAGAAAAAAGAATGGAAAGAACTGATGAGAGTCTCAGAGACTACTGGGAAAACAGAAAATGCACCAACATTCGAATTACAGGGGTTCCAGAAGAAGAAGAGAAAAAGAAAGGGACTGAGAAAATATTTGAAGAGATTACACTTGAAAATGTCCCTAATATGGGAAAGGAAATAGTTAATCAAGCCCAGGAAGCACAGAGAGTCCCATACAGGATAAATCCAAGGAGAAACACGCCAAGACACATATTAATCAAACTGTCAAATATGAAATACAAATAAAACATATTAAAAGCAGCAAGGGAAAAACAACCAATAACACACAAGGGAATCCCCATAAGGTTAACAGCTGATATTTCAGCAGAGACTCTGCAAGTCAGAAGGGACTGGCAGGACAAATTTAAAATGATGAATGAGAAAAAACTGCCACCATCCTCTACCCAGCAAGGATCTCATTCAGATTTGATGGAGAAATTAAAACCTTTACAGACAAGCAAAAGCTGAGAGAGTTCAGTACCACCAAACCAGCTTTACAACAAATGCTAAAGGATCTTAATAGGCAAGAAACACAAGAGATGGAAAAGACTTACAATAACAAACCCAAAACAATTAAGAAAATGGGAATAGGAACATACATAATGATAATTACCTTAAATATAAATGGATTATGCTCCCACCAAAAGACACAGAGTGGCTGAATGGATACAAAAATAAGACCCATATATATGCTGTCTACAGGAGACCCACTTCAGACCTAGAGACACATACAGACTGAAAGTGAGGGGATGGAAAAAGATATTCCATGCAAATGGAAACCAAAAGAAAGCTGGAGTAGCAATTTTCATATCAGACTAAATAGACTTTAAAATAAAGACTATTGGAAGATACAAAGAAGGACACTACCTAATGATCAAGGAATCAATCCAAGAAGAAGATAAAACAATTGTAAATATTTATGCACCCAACATAGGAGCACCACAATACATAAGGCTCATACTAAAGCAACATAAGGGGAAATCGACAGTAACACATTCATAGTAGGAGACTTTAACACCCCACTTACACCAATGGACAGATCATCCAAAATGAAAATAAATAAGGAAACAGAAGCTTTAAATGATACATTAAAGAAGATGGACTTAATTGATATGTATAGGACATTCCATCTAAAAACAACAGAATACACATTTTTCTCAAGTGTTTATGGAACATTCTCAAGGATAGATCATAACTTGGCTCACAAATCAAGCCTTGGTAAATTTAAGAAAATTGAAATTGTATCAAGTATCATTTCTGACCACAATGCTATGAGACTAGATATCAATTCCAGGAAAAGATCTGTAAAAAAATACAAACACATGGAGGCTAAACAACACACTACTTAATAACGAAGTGATCACTGAAGAAATTAAACAGGAAATCAACAAATACCTAGAAACAAATGACAATGGAGATACGACAACCCAAAACCTATGGGATGCAGCAAAAGCAGTTCTACGAAGGAAGTTTATAGCAATACAATCCTACCTTAAGAAATAGGAAATATTTCAAATAAACAACCTAAACTTGCACCTCAAGCAATTAGAGAAAGAAGAATAAAAATGTCCCAAAGTTAGCAGAAGGAAAGAAATAATAAAGATCAGATTATTAATAAATGAAAAAGAAATGAAGGAAATGATAGCAAAGATCAATAAAACTAAAAGCTGGTTCTTTGAGAAGATAAACAAAATTGATAAACCATTAGCCAGACTCATCAAAAAAAAAAAAAAAGAAGAAGAAGACTCAAATAAATAGAATTAGAAATGAAAACAGAGAAGTAAGAACTGACACTGCAGAAATACAAAAGATCATTAGAGATTACTACAAGCAACTCTATGCCAATAAAATGGAAAACCTGGACGAAATGGACAAATTCTTAGAAATGCACAACGTGGCACGTATGAACGAGGAAGAAATAGAAAATATGAACAGACAAATCACAAGCACTGAAATTGAAACTACGATTAAATATCTTCCAACACACAAAAGCCCAGAACCAGATGGCTTCACAGGCGACTTCTTTCAAACATTTAGAGAAGAGGTAACACCTATCCTTCTCAAACTCTTCCAAAATATAGCAGAGGGAGGAGCACTCCCAAACTCATTCTACAAGGCCACAGTCACCATGATACCAAAACCAGACAAAGATGTCACAAAGAAAGAAAACTATGGGCCAATATCACTGATGAACATAGATGCAAAAATCCTCAACAAAATATTAGCAAACAGAATCCAACAGCACACTAAAAGGATCATACACCATGAGCAAGTGGGGTTTATTCCAGGAATGCAAGGAGTCTTCAATATATGCAAATCAATCAATGTGATACACAATATTAACAAATTGAAGGAGAAAAAACCATATGGTCATCTCAATAGATGCAGAGAAAGCTTTCGACAAAATTCAACACCCATTTACGATAAAAACCCTGCAGAAAGTAGGCATAGAGGGAACTTTCCTCAACATAATAAAGGCCATATATGACAAACCCACCGCAGACATCGTCCTCAATGGTGAAAAACTGAAAGCATTTCCACTAAGATCAGGAACAAGACAAGGTTGCCCACTCTCACCATTCTTATTCAACATAGTTTTGGAAGTTTTACCAAACCAATCAGAGAAGAAAATGAAATAAAAGGAATCCAAATCAGATAAGAAGTAAAGCTCTCACTGTTTACAGATGACATGACACTATACATAGAGAATCCTAAAGATGCCACCAGAAAACTACTAGAGCTAATCAATGAATTTGGTAAAGTAGCAGGATACAAATTTAATGCACAGAAATCTCTGGCATTCCTATACACTAATGATGAAAAATTTGAAATTGAAATCAAGAAAACACTCCCATTTACGATTGCAAGAAAAAGAATAAAATATCTAGGAATAAACCTACCTATGGAGACAAAAGACCAGTATGCAGAAAATTATAAGACACTGATGAAAGAAATTAAAGATGCTACAAATAGATGGAGATATATACCATGTTCTTGGATTGGAAGAATCAACATTGTGAAAATGACTCTCTTACACAGAACAATCTACAGATTCAATGCAATCCCTATAAAACTACCACTGGCATTTTTCACAGAACTAGAAAAAAAATTTCACAATTTGTATGGAAACACAAAAACCCCGAATAGCAAATGCAATCTTGTGAACGATAAATGGAGCTGGAGGAATCAGGCTCTCTGACTTCAGACTGTACTACAAAGCTAGAGTAGTCAAGACAGTATGGTACTGGCACAAAAGCAGAATGATAGATCAATGGAACAGGATAGAAAGCTCAGAGGTAAATCCATGCACATATGGTCACCTTATCTTTGATAAAAGAGACAAGAATATAAAATGGAGAAAAGACAGACTCTTCAATAAGTGGTGCTGGGAAAACTGGACAGGTACATGTAAAGTATGAGATTAGATCACTCTGTAACACCATACACAAAAATAAGCTCAAAATGGATTAAAGAGCTAAATGTAAGGCCAGAAACTATCAAACTCTTAGAGGAAAACATAGGCAGAACAGTCTATGACATAAATCACAGCAAGATCCTTTTTGACCCACCTCCTAGAGAAATGGAAATAAAAACAAAAATAAACAAATGTGATGTAATGAAACTTCAAACCTTTTGCACAGCCAAGGAAACCATAAACAAGATCAAAGGCAACCCTTAGAATGGGAGAAAATATTTGCAAATTAAGCAACTGACAAAGGATCAATCTCCAAAATTTATAAGCAGCTCATGCAGCTCAATAACAAAGAAACAAACAATCCAATCCAAAAATGGGCAGAAGACTTAAATAGATATTTCTCCAAAGAAGATATACAGACTTCCAACAAACATATGAATGAATGCTCAACATCATTAATCATTAGAGAAATGCAAATCAAAACTAAATGAGATATCATCTCACACCTGTCAGAATTGCCATCATCAAAATATCTAGAAACAATAAATTCTGGAGAGGGTGTGGAGAAAAGGGAAGACTCTTGCACTGCTGGTGGGAATGTGAATTGGTACAGCCACCATGGAGAACAGTATGGAGGTTCCTTAAAATATTACAAATAGAACTAAAAATATGACCCAGCAATCGCATTACTGGGCATATACCCTGAGAAAACCATAATTCTAGAAGAGCCATGTACCAAAATGTTCATTGCCGCTCTATTTACAATAGTCAGGAGATGGAAACAACCTACGTGTCCATCATCAGATGAATGGATAAAGAAGATGTGGCACATATATACAATGCAATATTACTCAGCCATAAAAAGAAACAAAATTGATCTATTTGTAGTGTGGTGGATGGACCTAGAATCTGTCATACAGAGTGAGGTAAGTCAGAAAGAGAAAGACAAATACCATATGCTAACACATATATATGGAATTTAAGAAAAAATAATTGTCATGAAGAACCTAGGGGTAAGATGGGAATAAAGGCACAGACCTACTAGAGAATGGACTTGAGGATATGGGGAGGGGGAACCGTAAGCTGTCACAAAGTGAGAGAGATGCATGGACATATATATATACTACCTAATGTAAAATAGATAGCTAGTGGGAAGCAGCCACATAGAACAAGGAGATCAGCTCGGTGCTTTGTGACCACCTAGAGGGGTGGGATAGGGAGGGTGGGAGGGAGAGAGATGCAAGAGGGAAGAGATATGGGAACATATGTATATGTATAACTGATTTAGTTTGTTATAAAGCAGAAACTAACACACCATTGTAAAGCAATTATACTCCAATAAAGATGTAAAAAAAATGACATTTCAGGTTTTAAAAAGACAACTATATGTAGAATATGAGTGTGAATGGGTTCTATATCTAAACTTACCTCGGCAAAAGACAATTGGAATGCAATAAAAGTCCTAAGGATTAGTGTTATAGCTTAATACCTAATGCATAGACATTTTATTTCTAATATCTGATATACTTTATATTTGCCTAGATGCAAGTTATTAACAAAACACTCATAACATCCATATTTTTCTTGTTTGAACAAGATAAACTATTTTTCTTTTATACTTACAGGCAGGAAGAAATTTAGAAATGGTGAATTTGTTTTACCCAAATTAAAAGCAGCTGAACTCATCTCAAAGAGCATTTCCAATTCAGCTTTCTTGGTTATTTATATCTATAATTATTAACTGATGTTCCAAAACAGATGATTTCATAAGATCAAATTATGCACACACACACACACAGAAAATGCACATGTACTTTTACTGGAACACTTCTGATTATTTAAAAAGCTAATATACATTGTACATCTCCAAGTGAGGTTAAGCATGCAATATTCCCCAAACTTATTTCATAAAAGTGTTTCTTTAGCTGAACCTGTATGAAATTAAATGTGAACATTTTATCTGAACAAATATTTGGGAAAACTGGCAGAATACATTATCTTTACTCCTTTAAGGAATTGAGAATACTTCATTTTAATTCTTCTCATGGTTCAGTATGGATATACAAAGAAAAGTATATATATATATGAAATATAAATATAATATATATGTGTTATAAAATTAAGATAATTTTAAATTTCCATAAATTTTGCACTATCTTAAGTGTATTCATTTTGGTGGTTTAGGCCAAATGTGCCAAACAAAATACATTGGCAAATTATTTGCACTATTTGCAAAATATAATAAAGTAAATAAAAATATTGAGCAGAAAATGAGCTAACCATATTTAAACTAAAATTTTCAACATTTATATTATTTTTATAAACAGGCCACTCAACAAATATCCTCTTAGTATTTCCACCTAATGATCTTTTCTTTCTCCTGTTTATGTTGTATTTAGACTTTTTTTCCATCTGGGCGTTTCAAAGGCCATTTTTATCAAGCTTTCAAGGAATAATCAGTATGATTTTTAACAATGACTCAATATAATTAAATTGGATTTTATGTTTTTACAGTTCAGGTGATACATTATTTAAGTTCAAAAGAAGAAATGTTCGGACATAAAAAATTAATTCCTTAAAAATATGAGTACACAGGTATTTTCAGTTATGTCTTAGTGTTTTAATAACTAACTAAACAAAACTAGAACAAGATTTTTTGACGTAATTTGGAAATTTTTTTCTTTGTAGAACTAACCAAAATAGCACATGTAATTATAGTGATCCTTTAGGAACAGAGAAAAACATTCACAAGTTCAGAAAATGGTTTTAGACACATGGGGTTCCATCTGCTACCTGCTCTACTTTTAAAGTGCGAAACCCATATCATGGTAGAGTCAGTAAGCTGTATTCAGAATCTGAAAATCCATCATTACCAGCTCTGCAAAAGTAAATATATTCCTCTATAGAATGGGAATTTTCTTTCCTGACCATCATTTTCCCCCACTTTCACAATAAAATCTGTTTTAATAGCTTGCCCCAACTTACAAAAAAATCATACTTAAGTGTGTTACTTTGGGTTAAAGCATCAGTATTCCAGGAGGCTCTTGTAAAATACAAATTTACTGTCAGAAATATTCAGCTAACATCCCACCTGTTTCAGACTGTCTAGCACATATGATTCTGAAAGTTTTTTCCTCAGGACCACTTTACATTCTTAAAACTTGTTAACGACCCCAGGGAAATTTTGCCTCTGTTTGGTTATAGCTACCTATATTTTGGATTCAAAAATTTTAAATAACACGTTTTATAAATATTCACTGATTAACTTGAAAATAGCAATAATAAACCAACCACTTATTAACATCAATCCCATATATATATATATATATATTTTGTGTGTGTGTGTGGTACCCTTGCCTCTCACTGCTATGGCCTCTCCCATTGCGGAGCACAGGCGCTGGAAATGCAGGCTCAGCAGCCATGGCTCACGGGCCCAACCACTCTGCGGCATGCGGGATCTTCCCGGACCGGGGCACGAACCCATGTCCCCTGCATCGGCAGGCGGACTCTCAACCACTGAGCCGCCAGGGAAGCCCAATCCCATACTTTTAATGAAAAAAAACACATCTTTTTATGCTGGTCTCAGCATTTTGATAGTGAAGCTATGGAGTAGGAATGCCTAGAGCACTTGTCTGAACTTGTACTACTTGTGGGGGCCCCAATGGACAGTTCCTTAGCCAGAACTTATGTTGTGGTTGAACCAACATTTTACTCCTTATGATTGCAAGATGCAGCTCAGCAACAATCATTATAGAACTTTGAAAAAACAAGGTGTATAACTCATAAGTCCTGAAGCATGCACGGTACACCTGGGGCCACATATCAAGATCATGGGGAGAGTGAGAGAGAGTGAACCCGCAGTTCTGCTTTTATGCGTGTAAAGGGTGAGGTGCCAAGGGTTTTGCAGATTCATCCTTTACTGGCAAATTTAAAACATGAGAGTGAGAATTAAAGCACGGGAGGGGAAAAGTAGGGTCATTCAAGCAGTCACTTACCTAGGTTAACCAGGGTTTTATAAAAGGAGAACTTTACGGTTGGGGCAACCAGACTCTTTATCTAGTTGTGTAGTTGGTAATATATTTATTTCAGATGGATATCTTTAGAATGGATTCCTTGGCAATAAAAAGCTTAATGCCAGCTTTAGTTTACAATCAAAAAACCAATTATCAGGTACTTACACTATAAGATGAAAGTGATTCTTGAACAACACGGGTTTGAACAGTGAGGGTGTGCTTTTTGGTGTTTTTTATGAATGCTAAATGTTACATTACTATACAATTAGTAGTTGGTTGAATCCTCAGATGAGGAACTGCAGATATAGAAAACCAACTGTAAAGTTACACAGAGATTTTTGACTGCTCAAATGGTGGGCACCCCAACCACTGTGTTGTTCAAGGGTCAACTATATCTTCCCAAACAAAAAGAACGGTGTGAAGAGTGTCATTGCTTTACAGTTTTGTAAATTTCTTTAATGCTGGATTAATAAAAGACAACTGGATTGTCATATTAGCTCTGCATTCAAATTATTCTAATAATAGGTCATGTATTTTTTGGAAAACTTCACCAAAAAATCCTAGTCTTGTAAAAATAGTTTTGACTTGATATACACCCTGGAAGTATTTTCTGGTGACTCCTAACCTCCCCTAGACTCTTCCAGAGTCTTTATCAAGTCAAAACTATGGTCTAGCAGATAGCACTATCTCTAAAAAAGCCTCTGGGGTAAATAGAATGCAGATGTAAATCCTGGGAGAATAAAACCTGGACAGAAGGGTCTCAAGATGTCAACGAACATCTGGGAAAATGTATTAGAATGGAGATTATGTGAAGTTTCCAAACCAAC
Source organism: Lagenorhynchus albirostris (assembly GCF_949774975.1). Taxonomy (NCBI): domain Eukaryota; kingdom Metazoa; phylum Chordata; class Mammalia; order Artiodactyla; family Delphinidae; genus Lagenorhynchus; species Lagenorhynchus albirostris. The sequence continues at coordinate 29,921,690 of NC_083112.1, forward strand.
TTCACTCATTTTACAGATATTCTCTGAGGTAGCTCTATCAAATATATTGTTAATTATTGAGATAAGATGCTTTCCTTGGCTTTTTATATTTAGCTTCATTTCTTATGTTGAAGTTGAATTAACACACTGAAATTATTGGGATACACTTTTATTAGTCTTTCCTACATTATAATAATATTGTCATTAAAAAAAAAGAAAAGCAAAACACTGAGTGCAAAAGATTACCATGTCCTATGACATGTAATTATTTCCCTTTCAGTCAGTTATGTTCCCTTCTTGAACACTACAACTTAAAGGGTACTGCAAAGGTACTGAGCCCAATCATGTATAATTGTTTTCTTCTTAGTTGAAAATTATCCACTTTTAACTTCAAAATGTATAAAAGCTGAGATAAAATAACCCAGTCACCGAGATCCAGAAACCATATACTTCAATATTTTTATCAGTTTCCTTTATACTTACTTTACTTTCCAGTTCTCTATATGAAAATAAAACATAAATTTATTACATATTTTATCATGATATATGAAGAATATAATATGGACAAAATCTGAATCCTATACTTAAATAGAATATATCTATATATTCTACTGTCTCTGGTTCTACTGAAAGTAATTAGTACATACATTACTCCATATCTTTGAAAGACAAAATCTAAAAACTAGAATAATACTTTAATCATATGTAAAAATATAAAATAGTCACATAAGTTCACAAATGTAAACAAAATTATATAACATATTGTGGCTTTAACAAAGGGGTTAAAGGGGACTTCCCTGGTGGTCCAGTGGTTAACACTCTGTGTTTCCACTGCAGGGTGCATGGGTTTGATCCCTGGTCAGAGAACTAAAAAAAATTTAAAAAACAAAACAAAACAAAAAGGAGTTAAATATAATTTTGTGAAATAACTTTGAATCTTATGTTATACACAAGCCATAGAATTTTTCTTAGGAAAGAAAGATGTTCCTAAATGTGATATTACAGAGTGAAAGAACAAAGAAATAATACAAAGAAGCATATTTGAGTAGTTTTAGGGTAGGAATTTATATACAATTTAGATTGTCCTATTAGCATATAAAATGAAATTTCTGCGAAAAATATAAGATGACTTTCATTTAAAAATGCTAAAACATATATTAAAATGTATAAAATCAGGACAGGTTAGTCTGTCGAGATGATTATTGAATTTAGAATTTCTTGAATGAAAATAATGACAGAAATTGAAGGAATTGTTAAAGTCATATATACCTTCGGGTATTCACATTATACAATAGAAACAGGATGTAGGAGAGCATGTAGAGGTTGTTCCTGTGTTTCCAAGAGATGATAGAGTCGAACACATTGTGTGTGGGCATTGATTGCCCTTTTGTGATAAACGCAACAGGTGTGCTGCTGAGAAAGTTCTAGCGTCTACTCAAATGTGGTCGAGCTATAAAGTCTCTGCAGTTATTAAGGACTGAAAGAGAGACATTTTTCTAATCTATCATATGTCATTTGTAAAGAAATAAGACTCCAGAGAAAGATGTGTACCTTTGAAAAAGAAAATACAATTTTACAGGTCTCTCCATTGCCACGTGAAAGTATTTAGTGAAGGTTGGGTGGGCTATTACAAATTTCTGCAGAATCTGAGGCTGTCACTGGATGACTAACAATCAGCCCTTCTGCTCTGCAGCCTTACTGAACCCTGAGTAGTAGACCAGGTACATGTCACTTAAACTTTACAATGTCAGAGAACATTTAATAAAGACATAAAATTTTGGATTTTGATTCAGAATATGAGGAACTCCTTTACTTTTTGATAAACACCCACTTCAAACTTATTAGAAGTTACTAAAGGTAAAGCAATGTTTTTTAAAAAATTTGTATGAAAATAGAAAATATTTAAGAAATTGATTTTATTGGTGTCTGACTTTAAATACCAATTTTCACTGGTGTAAGTATAATTCAGAAGTGTAATCATTCCCATTGCCCCTACATTTAAGACTACAATTTGGAGATACACCATGTTTTGGTATGTGTTAGCAAAATTAAATGTCCTTCTTTTCCCTCCTAAGCTGGGAAACTTAGAAGAAATGCAGAAATAATACCATCCTTTTAGCGTTCCCATTTGTTCTCCAGTCTTTTATACTTTCCCATATATTTCACATATGGTGTTCTATATATTTAGCAGCAACAGTGCAGGTAACATATATTTACAACAAGTATTGATGAATAAAAACAAATTAAAATGTATCAGCTCCTACATTTTGTGGTAGAATGGTTCCACTGTTGAGTTTTCCAAGCAGCTATGACAGTTTGCTTTCTACAGTTATTCAACAGCACCAACACTAGGAATCCAAACAACTGTGGGAAGTGTTGCTGCCCCTCAGGCTCTGAAGATGAGGACCATCTCTTCATGTTCTCAGCAATGTATTTATAAACATACATTTAATAACAATGCATATTATTTAATTCTCATATTTACACTACTGAGTTATTATCCCCATTTCCATAAAAAATGAAACTGCCAAAAGTTAAAAAGCTGATAAAAATAGAACTGACATATATACTGAGGTCTTTTCACCTGGTTTAAATAAAAAGTTTATTAACCTAATTTTCTTTTTCTTTTTTTTATTGGATTTATCCCTTGATCATTATGTAATGTCTTTCTTTGTCTCTTGTTACAGTTTTTTTTGAATTTTATCTTATTTATTTTTTTATACAGCAGGGTCTGATTAGTCATCAATTTTATACACATCAGTGTAAACATGTCAATCCCAACCTCCCAATTCATCACACCACCACCACCACCCCCACACCACATTTCCCCCTTGGTGTCCATACGTTTGTTCTTTACATCTGTATCTCAATTTCTTCTCTGCAAAACCAGTTCACCTGTACCATTTTTTGAGTTCCACATATATGCATTAATATACTATATTTGTTTTTCTCTTTCTGACTTACTTCACTCTGTATGACAGTCTCTAGATCCATCCATGTCTCAAAAATGACCCACTTTCGTTCCTTTTTAAGGCTGAGTAATATTGCATTGTATATATGTACCACATCTTCTTTATCCATTCATCTGTCGATGGGCATTTAGGTTGCTTCCATGACCTGGCTATTGTAAATAATGCTGCAATGAATATTGGGGTGCGTGTGTCTTTTTGAATTATGGTTTTCTCTGGATATATGCCCAGAAGTGGGATTGCTTGGTCATATGGTAATTTTATTTTTAGTTTTTTTAAGGAACCTCCATACTGTTCTCCATAGTGGCTGTATCAATTTACATTCCCACCAACAGTGCAAGAGGGTTCCCTTTTCTCCACATCCTCTCCAGCATTTGTTGTTTGTAGATTTTCTAATGACACCCAATCTAAATGGTGTGAGATGGTACTTCATTGTAGTTTTGATTTGCATTTCTCTAATAATTAGTGATGCTGAGCAGCTTACCATGTGCTTCTTGGCTATCTGTATGTCTTCTTTGGAGAAATGTCTATTTACGTCTTCTGCCCATTTTTGGATTGGGTTGTTTGTTTTTTTAATATTGAGCTGCATGGGCTGTTTATATATTTTGGAGACTAATCCTTTGTCCGTTGATTATTTGGCAAATATTTTCTGCCATTCTGAGGGTTGTCTTTTCATCTTGTTTATGGTTTCATTTGCTGTGCAAAAGCTTTGAAGTTTCATTAGGTCCCATTGGTTCATTTTTATTTTTATTTCCATTACTCTAGGAGGTGGAACAAAAAAGATCTTGCTATGATTTATGTCAAAGAGTGTTCTTCCTGGGCTTCACTGGAGGTGCAGTGGTTGAGAGTCTGCCTGCTGCTGCAGGAGACACGGGTTCGTGCCCCAGTCCAGGAAGATCCCACATGCTGCGGAGTGGTTGGGCCCATGAGCCATGGCCACTGAGCCTGCATGTCCGGAGTCTGTGCTCTGCAATGGAAGAGGCCACAACAGTGAGAGGCCCGTGTACTGCAAAAAAAAGAAAAAAAAAGAGTATTCTTCCTATGTTTTCCTCTAAGAGTTTTATAGTGTCTGATCTTACATTTAGGTTTCTAATCCATTTTGAGTTTATTTTTGTGTATAGTGTTAGGGAGTGTTCTAATTTCATGCTTTTACATGTAGCGGTACAGTTTTCCTAGCACCACTTATTGAAAAGACAGTCTGTCTTTTCTCCATTGTATATCCTTGCCTCCTTTGTCATAGATTAGTTAACTGTAGGTGCATGGGTTTATCACTGGGGTTTTTCTCTTGTTCCATTAATCTATGTTTCTGTTTTTGTGCCAGTACAATATTGTCTTGATTACTGTAGCTTTGTAGTATAGTCTGAAGTGAGGGAATCTGATTCTTCCAGTTCCATTTTTTTCCCTCAAGACTGCTTTGGCTATTCGGGTCTTTTGTGTCACCATACAAATTTTAAGAGTTTTTGTTCTAATTCTGTAAAAAAATTCAATTGGTAGTTTGATAGGGATTGCATTGAATCTGTAGATTGCTTTGGGTAGTATAGTCATTTTCAAAATATTGATTCTCCAACCCAAGAACATGGTATATCTCTCCATCTGTTTGCATCATCTTTAATTTCTTTCATCAGTGTCTTATAGTTTTCTGCATACAGATCTTTTGTCTCCGTAGGTAGGTTTATTCCTAGGTATTATATTCTTTTTGTTGCAATGGTAAATGGGAGTGTTTCCTTAATTTCCCTTTCAGACTTTTCATCATTAGTGTATAGGAATGCAAGAGATTTCTGTGCCTTAATTTTGTACACTGCAATTTTACCAAATTCATTGATTAGCTCTACTAGTTTTCTGGTGGCATCTTTAGGATTCTCTATGTATAGTATCATGTCATCTGCAAACAGTGACAGTTTTACTTCTTCTTTTCCAATTTGTATTCTTTTTATTTCTTTTTCTTCTCTGATTGCCATGGCTAGGACTTGCAAAACTAGGTTGAAAAATAGTGGTGACACTGGACAACCTTCTCTTGTTCCTAATTTTAGAGGAAATGCTTTCAGTTTTACACCATTGAGTATGATGTTTCCTGTGGGTTTGTCTTATATTGCCTTTATTATGTTGAGGTAGGTTCCCTCTATGCCCACTTTCTGGAGATTTTTTTATCATAAATCAGTGTTGAATTTTGTCAAAAGCCTTTTCTATTGAGATGATCATATGGTTTTTATTCTTCATTTTGTTAATATGGTGTATCACATTGATTGATTTGCATATATTGAGGAATCCTTGCATCCCTGAGATAAATCCCACTTGATCATGGAGTATGATCCTTTTAATGTGTTGTTGGAGCCTGTTTGCTAGATTTTTTTTGAGGATTTTTGCATCTATATTCATCAGTGATATTGTTCTGTATTTTTCTTTTTTTGTAGTATCTTTGTCTGGTTTTGGTATCAGGTTGATGGTGACCTCTTAGAATGATTTTGGGAGTGTTCCTCCCTCTGCAAGTTTTTGTAAGAGTTTGAGAAGCATGGTTGTTAGCTCTTCTCTAAATGTTTGACAGAATTCACCTGTGAAGCCATCTGGTCCTGGACTTCTGTTTTTTGGAAGATTTTGAATCACAGTTTCAATTTCATTACTTGTGATTCATCTGTTCATATTTTCTATTTCTTCCTGGTTCAGTCTTGGAAGGTTATACCTTTCTAAGAATTTTCCATTTCCTCCAGGTTGTCCATTTTGTTGGCATAGAGTTGCTTGTAGTAGTCTCTTAGGGTATTTTGTATTTCTGTGGTGTCTGTTGTAACTTCTCCTTTTTCATTTCTAATTTTATTTATTTGAGTCCTCTCCCTTTTTTTCTTGATGAGTCTGGCTAATGTTTTATCAATTTTATTTATCTTCTCAAAGAACCAGCTTTTAGTTTTATTGATCTTTGCTATTGTTTTCTTTGTTTCTATTTCATTTATTTCTGCTCTGATCTTTATGATTTCTTTCCTTCTGCTAACTTTAGTTTTGTTTGTTTGTTTGTTTGTTTGTTTTATATTCTTTCTGTAGTTCCTTCAGGCATAAGGTTAGATTGTTTATTTGAGATTTTTCTTGTTTCTTGAGGTAGGCTTGTATAGCTATAAACTTCCCTCTTAGAACTGATTTTCCTGCATCCCATAGGTTTTGGATCATCATGTTTTCATTGGTATTTGTCTCTAGGTATTTTTTTGATTTCCTCTTTGATTTATTCAATGATCTTTTGGTTATTTAGTAACGTATGGTTTAGCATCCATATGTTTGTATTTTTTACATTTTTTCCCTGTAATTCATTTCTAATCTCATAGTGTTGTGTTCAGAAAAGATGCTTGATATGATTTCAATTTTCTTAAATTTATTGAGGCTTGATTTGTGATCCAAGATGTGATCTATCCTGCAAAATATTCCGTGTGCACTTGAGAAAAACTGTAATCTGCTGTTTTTGGATGGAATGTAGTATAAATATCAATTAAGCCTATCTGGTCTATTGTGTCATTTAAAGCTTCTGTTTCCTTTTCTATTTTTATTTTGGATGATCTGTCCATTGGTGTAAGCGAGGTATTAAAGTCCCCCACTATTATTGGGTTACTGTCGATTTCCTCTTTTACAGCTGTTAGCAGTTGCCTTATGTATTAAGGTGCTCCTATGTTGGTTGTATATATATTTATAATTGTTATATCTTCTTCTTGGATTGATCCCTTGATCATTATGTGGTGTCCTTCCTTGTCTTTTGTAACATTCTTTATTTTAAAGTCTATTTTATCTGATATGAGCATTGCTACTCCAGCTTTCTTTTGATTTCCATTTGCATGGAATATCTTTTTCCATCTCCTCACTTTCAGTTTGTATGTATCCCTAGGTCAGAAGTGGGTCTCTTGTAGACAGTATATATATGTGTCTTGTTTTTGTATCCATTCAGCAAGCCTGTGTCTTTTATTTGGAGCATTTAATCTATTCACGTTTAAGGTAATTATCGGTATGTATGTTCCTATGACCATTTTCTTAATTGTTTTGGGTTTGTTTTTGTAGGTCCTTTTCTGCTCTTGTGTTTCCCACTTAGAGAAGTTCCTTTAGCATTTGTTGTAGAGCTGGTTTTGTGGTGCTGAATTATCTTATCTTTTGCTTGTCTGTAAAACTTTTGATTTCTCCATCGAATCTGAATGAGATTCTTGCTGAGTAGAGTAATCTTGATTGTAGGTTCTCCCCTTTCATCACTTTAAGTATATCAGGCCACTCCCTTCTGGCTTGTAGAGTTTCTGCTGATAAATTAGCTGCTAACCTTATGGGAGTTCCCTTGTATGTTATTTGTCATTTTTCCCTTGCCACTTTCAATATTTTGTCTTTAATTTTTGCTAATTTGATTACTGTGTATTGGCATGTTTCTCCTTTGGTGTATCCTGTATGGGACTCTGTTCATGAACTTGAGTGGTTATTTCTTTTCCCATGTTAGGGAAGTTTTCGACTATATTCCCTTCAAATATTTTCACGGGGCCCTTATCTCTCTCTTCTCCTTCTGGCACCCCTATAATGTGGATGTTTTTGCTTCTAATGTAGTCCCAGATGTCTCTTAGGCTGTCTTCATTTCTTTTCATTCTTTTTTTCTTTATTCTGTTCCACAGCAGTGAATTCCACCATTCTGTCTTCGAGGTCACTTATCTGTTCTTCTGCCTCAGTTTTTCTATTTATTCCTTCAAGTGTATTTTTCCTTTCAGTTATTGTGTTATTCATCTCTGTTTGTTCTTTAATTCTTCTAGGTCTTTGTTAAACATTTATTGCATCTTCTTTTTTTTTTTTTTTTTTTTTTTGCGGTATGCGGACCTCTCACTGCTGTGGCCTCTCCCGTTGCAGAGCACAGGATCCGGATGCACAGGATCAGGGGCCATGGCTCACGGGCCCAGCCGCTCCACGGCATGTGGGATCTTCCCGGACAGGGGCACAAACCCGTGTCCCCTGCATCAGCAGGCGGACTCTCAACCACTGCGCCACCAGGGAAGCCCTATTGTATCTTCTTGCTCTTTGCATTCATTCTTTTTCAAAAGTCCTGGATCATCTTCACTATCATTATTCTGAATTATTTTTCTGGAAGGTTGCCTATCTCCACTTCATTTAGTTGTTTTTCTGGGGTTTTATCTTGTTTCTTCATCTGGTACATAGCTCTCTGCCTTTTCACCTTGTCTATCTTTCTGTGAATGTGGTTTTTGTTCCACACACTGCAGGATTGTCATTCTTTCTTCTGCTGTCTGTCCTCTGGTGGATGTGGCTATCTAAGAGGCTTGTGCAAGTTTCCTGATGGGAGGGACTGGTGGTGGGTAGAGCTGGCTGTTCTCACCTAATTTTCTTACTAAGTTTGTGCTGATAGCTAAAAAAGGCTATTGAAACTCAGTGTGAACACAAAAGACATTCTCCATGAAGAATGAACCATGAAGAAATGGTTCTTTTTTCATAAGAGCTGTAAATAACTTTTGAAAAATCATTCACAAATTTTCTTTCCCAAAATATCTACTTTGATTATATTACTGTTATTTCACTGTTTTTTGAAAGTGGCATATAATCTGTAGCACATACTAACTCTTCATATTTCAATATCTTGTTTTTAAACTGATTCATGTGTATGGGCCATGCATAGCCAATGAAGCTTTAAGCCCCTAAAGGGTACTCGTTTTTCATTATTACTCAAAGCCCTTCACTTGTTGTTGCATATGTAGCAGTGCCTCAGTAAAGACTTGTTTACTAACAAAATAAGTAAAAATTTTAAAAAATGAACTGAAAATTAGTGTGCTCAATATAATATATAAAAATGGTAAGCTGTTTCATACTAGAGCAAGATTAAAAAATGAGAGCACTTGGCAAAAGATTTTCACAGATTTATAAGAAAAGAAGCATTGATCTTGCTATCCTTTTCCCCTCCCCCCTCAAAATTTATGATCTATTTAGTTTAGATCTAACCTTCAACAGATGTTATAAGAAGGTATTGCTGTGGAGCATCTTTTAATGTACTTATTAGCCCTTCATATATTTTCTCTAGTGAAAAGTCTATTCAAGTATTGTGCTCATGTATTAATTGGGTTGTTTTTCTTATTTCTGAGACACAAGAGTTTTGTTTTTTTAATGTTCTAGACATACATCCCTTGTGAGACATATGACTTGCAAATTTTTCTGAATCTAATCTGTGGTTGTCCTTACATTTGATTAATGATATATTTTTATCATGTTTATTGGAATATAATTGCTTTACAATGTAGTTTTAGTTTCTGCTGTATAACAAATTGCATCGGCTATATGTATACATATATTCCCATAATCCCTCCCTCTTGAGCCTCTCTCCCACCCTCCCTATGCCACCCCTCTTGGTGGTCACAAAGCAGTGAGTGCTGATCTGCCTGTGCTATGCAGCTACTTCCCACTAGCTATCTATTTTACATTTGGTAGTGTATATATGTCCATGCCACTCTCTCACTTTGTCCCAGCTGACCCTTCCCCCTCCTGATATCCTCAAGTCCTTTCTCTAGTAGGTCTGCATCTTTTTTTTTAACATCTTTATTGGGGTATAATTGCTTTACAATGTTAGTGTGTTAGTTTCTGCTTTATAACAAAGTGAATCAGTTATACATGTACATATGTAGGTCTGCATCTTTATTCCTATCTTGCTCCTATGTTCTTCATGACTTTTTTTTTTTAGATTTCATATATTTGTGTTAGCATACGGTATTTGTTTTTCTCTTTTCTCTTGTTTTTCTCTGACTTACTTCACTCTGTGTGACAGATTCTATGTCCATCCACCTCACTAAAAATAACTCAATTTGCTCCACATCATTAGTCATTAGGGACATGAAAATTAAAACCACAATGGATACCACTTCCTATGCAGTCAAATGACTATAATAAAATGGAAACAAAAGCAAGTGTTGAGGAGAATGTGGAGAAACTGGAACTCTCACACATTGGTGGTAGAGATGTAAACTGGTGTAACTGCTTTAGAACACAAGTTTTCAGTTTCTTACAAAACTACCATATATCCCAGCAATTCCACACCTATGTATCTACCCAAGAAAAATGAATCTATGTACACAAAAGGACTTTTAAATGAATGTTCATAGCATTTTTATAACACAAAAGCCCTGACCTACATTCGAATATGCATCAATTTGTGAGTACATAAACAAAATATGGTCTATCTATATACTGGAATACTCTTCAGTAATAAAAAATAATTGAAGTACTTATATATGCTACAACATGGATGAACCTAAAAAATATTATGCTAAGTGGAAGAATCCAGAAACAAAAGATTACATATTGTATAATTCTCTATATATGAAACATCCAGAAGAGGCAACACTACAGAGATATAAAGCAGATCAAAGGTTACCTGGAACTCAGATTTGGAGCAGGAATTGACCATAAACAGGCAATGGAGGTGGTGAGGAGGGGGTCTATGGGGATTTGTTGGGGTGATGAAAATGTTTTAAAACAAGATTGTGGTAATTTTTGAACATCTATATAAATTTACTAAAAATCATCAACTTGTACTGTTACAATGGGTGAATTCTATGAATTGTATACCTCAGTAAAGCTGTTAAATAAAAATAACAAGCACAGAATGGAAAGTGGGAGGTATAGATGAATCAAGTTTGGCAACATATTGATAATTTTTGCTGGTGGATGATGGTAATGAGGGATCATTATACTTTTCTTTTTCGCTCTTTGTGTACATTCAAAATTTTCAAATAAAAAATGATTTAAAAAAGAAGGTATTGTCATCTTTTCAGATAAAAATAACAAATGGGTTTTCATTAAATATAATAGATTCACAAAATATGCATAAAATCTTCTTGAGTTATGCTGCATATATGACCAAAGAAGAAATCCTAATAAGAAAATTTCAGGATCATAAACAATATTAATTGAAAGTCTGCATATTACATATCTCAGAACTAAATGTTAAAGTGATTTAGCTAGAAATAATTCACAAGCTTGTGAGAGCAAAATATACACTATATTTCCCTATTTTCCTTTTAAACCATTCAATATGTAAATTCCTTTGATAATTTGCTTTTACTTCAAGTTATTTCTATATTGTGTTGATACAAATTCATTCAAAATCCAGTTTTTGAGGTCTTTCTTTCCTTCCCAGATTTCCTATTATGCTCTTTAAGACCTCATGTATATGATTAACAGTGTCCCCTACACATTTTTGTGTATGGTTTTATGACTTTACTCACAATCAGTGGTGAGTTCTCATCCACATTGACTGTCTGTAGTGTTTTTCAAATGGTGACAGGTACATAGGTAAGGAATGTATAGAAATTGTTTGCTGAATCTTCAACTTCATTTCTGAACAGCTACACAGAGACACCTAGGAGATATTCCTTATTCCCTTGGCCCAGACAGTTATGTTGACCCTGGTGTCAATGTGCACAACTGACATTCCCATCTCCTTCATGGCGAATTCCCAAATCTCTTTGAGTGTACAAGGGACACACTTCTAGAAACCCACTCCATGGATGTGCTTCGGGATATTGATGCAATATTCTCTGGTCACCACCTCATTGATGGTAGAAAGACCCTTCTTGCCACCATTCTTTGCAGGAGCCATTCTGTCGGGCCCAGGTGGAAAGCACATGCCCCCACACATTTTTTTTTTTGGCGGTATGCGGACCTCTCACTGCTGTGGCCTCTTCCATTGCAGAGCACAGGCTCTGGACACACAGGCTCAGCGGCCATGGCTCACGGGCCCAGCTGTTCCACGGCATGTAGGATCCTCCCGGACCCGGGCACGAACCCGTGTCCCCTGCATTGGCAGGTAGACTCTCAACCACTGCACCACCAGGGAAGCCCCCACACTTTTAAATATTTCGTTAAACCTTACTTTCACAATTTGAACCTAGTTGAAACCTGTCATTTTATAGAAACACTAGTCTTTCTCAGTCACTCATCATAATTATGTGTGAAGAGTTAAAACAGATCTCCTTAATCTTCAATGACATTACTATTCCATATTTTTATTAAAAAAATATACATATAGCTAGGGCTTCTTCAGAGGGGAAGGGGCAGAATTCTCATCAGGCAGGCACAGCTGTGCTGCTCAGCTTCCAGAGTACAGTGCCAGGTGCAGTGGCTCTGCACATGACCTGCTGCTTCCATCATGAGTTGAGTGTCCTGGACAGCACTTCTGCACACCATCCAGAGCTGAGGTGTTGCCATAGCCATTTCACACTGGAAACTCTGGTCTGAGGTGCCGGGTCCAAGGTCTCTGCACATGACACTCTGTGAGCACATGAGACAAACTAAGCACAAAGGAAAAGAAAAAGGGAGAAGGAAAATTATATAGATCAGAAACTCAGATCTATGAGGAGAACGGAAAAGCATTCGAGAAGGAATAAATGAAGACTGGACATAGTTGCAACTCAGAAGCAAATTACTGAGGTGGAGAATTATAAAACTTTTCTTATCTCAGGAAATACACCTTGTCTATTTCTGAAGGGAATATGTGAATTGAACAACTGAAATGTTTCTCAGGGCAGTTTTATTTGATTTAAATAGAAAATGATTCAATGGAACAATTTCACTTTTTTATTATAAAAATAAGAGTGGAGGAAACCTTCAAGAAAGTGGAGGAGTAAGATGTGGAGATCATTTTCTTCTCCACAAATATAAGAGAAATACATCTACATGTGGAACAACTCCTACAGAACACCTACTGAATGCTGGCAGAAGACCTCAGACTTCCCAAAAGGCAAGAAACTCCCATACCTGGCTAGGGAAACAGAAGAAAAAAAAAAAACAGAGACAAAACAATAGGGACAGGACCTACAACTCTGGGAGGGAACTGTGAAGGAGGAAAAGTTTCCACACACTAGGAAGCCCCTTCACTGGAGGGGGTGGCTGGGAGGAAGTTTTGGAGCCATGGAGGAGAGTGGAACAATAGGTGTATAAAGGGCAAAACAGAGAGATTCCTGCACAGAGGATCAGTACTGACCAGCACTCACCAACCTGAGAGGCATGTCTGCTCATCCACTAGGGTGGGCATGGGCTGGGAGCTGAGGCTCTGGCTTTGGAGGTCAGATCCCATGGAGAGGACCGGGGTTGGCTGCCTGAATACAGCCTGAAGGGGGGTGAACCACAGTTAGCCAGGAGGGAGTCTGGGAAAAAGTCTGGAATTGCCTAAGAGGCAAGAGATCATTGTTTTGGGGTGCATGAGGACAGGAGATTCCGAACACCACCTAAACAAGCTCTAGAGATGGGCGCGAGCCATGGCTATCAGCATGGACACCAGAGACGGGCATGAAGCACTAACGCAGCTGCTGCAGCCACCAAGAAGCCTGTGTGCAAGCACAGATTACTATCCACATCACCCCTCCTGGAAGCCTGTGCAGCCCCCCACTGCCAGGGTCCCGAGATCCAGAGACAGCTTCACTGGTAGAACACATTGCAGACCTCATGTTGTTGCAACATCATGCTGGCATCTGCCACCGCAGACTCGCTCCTCAGTCCATACCCCTCCCTCCCCTCAGCTAGAATGTGCCAGAGCCCCCTAATCAGCTGCTACTTTAACACTGTCACCTCTGAGCAAAAACAGACGCCCTCAGACGACCTAGAGGCAGATGCAGGGCCAAACCCAAAGCTGAACCCCAGGAGCTGTGTGAACGAAGAAGAGAAAGGGAAATTTCTCCCAGCAGCCTCAGGAGCAGAGGATTAAATCTCGACAGTCAACGAGATGTATCTTGCATCTATGGAATACCTGAATAGACAACGAATCATCCCAAAATTGAGGGGGTGGACTTTGGGAGCAACTGTACACTTTGGGTTTGATTACTGCATCTAAGCTGTTTCTGGTTTTATGTTTATCTTAGTTTCGTATTTAGAGTTTATTATCACTGGTAGATTTGTTTATTAATTTGGTTTCTCTCTTCCTTTTTATATATATAGAGAGACATATACATTTTTTTTCCTTTTTCTGTGGCTGTGCATGTGTGTGCTTTTTTGTGTGATTTTTGTCTGTATAGCTTTGCTTTAACCATTTGTCCTAGGGTTCTGACTGTCCTTTTTTTTTTTTTTTGGTAAAGTTTTTAACACTTGCTATCATTGGGGGATTTGTTTTTTGGTTTGGTTACTCTCTTCTTCCTTTCTCTTTTTTTTATTACTTTAATTTTTTTTAATTTTTAATATTTTTTATTTTAATTATTTTATTTTATTCTGCCTTTATTCCTTTTTTTTCTCCATTGCTTCTGAGCCATGTGGCTAACAGGGTCTTTGTGCTCCAGCTGCATGTCAGGTCTGTGCCTCTGAGGAGGGAGAGCTGAGTTCAGGACATATGTCCACCAGAGACTTCCAGGATCCATGTAATTTCAAATGGTGAAAGCTCTCTCAGGGATCCCCATCTCAAGGCTAAGACCCAACTCTACTTAAAAAAACGAGCAAGCTAAAGTGCTGGACACCTTATGCCAAACAACTACCAAGACAGTAACACAGCCACACATATTAACAGAGAGGCTGCCTAAAATCATAATGTCACAGACACCCCAAAACACCACAGAACGTGGTCCTGACCACCAGAAAGACAAGATCCAGCCTTATCCACCACAACACAGGCACAAGTCCCCTCCACCATGAAGCCTACACAACCCACTGAACAAACCTTAGCCACTGGGGGCAGACACAAAAACAAGGGGAACTACAAACCTGCAGCCTGCAAAAGGAGATCACAAACACAGTAAGTTAAGCAAAATGAGAAGACAGAGAAACACATAGTAGATGAAGGAACAAGATAAAAACTCACCAGGCAAAACAAATGAAGAGGAAATAGGCAATTACCTGAAAAAGAATTCAGAGAAATGATAGTAAAGATGACCCCAAATCTTGGAAATAGAATGGAGAAATATGCAAGACACATTTAACAAGGACCTAGAAAAACTAAAGAGCAAGCAAACAATGATGAACAACACAATAAATGAAATAAAAAATTCTCTAGAAGTAATCAACAGCAGAATAAATGAGGTAGAAGAACGGATAAGTGACAGCAAAGATAAAACAGTGGAAATAACTACCATGGAGCAGAATAAAGAAAAAAGAATGAAAAGAATTGAGGAAAGTCTCAGAGACCCCTGCAACAACACTAAACACACCAATATTTGAATTATAGGGGTCCCAGAAGAAGAGGAGAAAAAGAAAGATACTGAAAAAAATATTTTAAGAGCTTATAGTTGAAAACTTTCCTAATATGTGAAAGGAAATAGTCAATCAAATCCAGGAGGCACAGAAGGTCCCATACAGGATAAATACAAGGACAACAGGCAAAGACACATATTAAACAAACTATCACAATTAAATACAAAGAACAAATATTAAAAGCAACAAGGGAAAAACAACAAATGGCATACAGGAAAATCCCCATAAGCTTAACAGCTGATCTTTCAGCAGAAACTCTGCAAGCCAGAAGGGAGTGGCAAGACATATTTAAAGTGAGGAAAGGGAAAAATCTACAACCAAGATTACTCTACCTGGCAAGAATCTCATTCAGATTCAATGGAGAAATTAAAAGCTTTACAGACAAACAAAAGCCAAGAGAATTCGGCACCACAAAACCAGCTTTACAACAAATGCTAAAGGAACTTTTTTAGGCAGGAAACATAAGAGAAGGAAAAGACCTACAATAACAAACCCAAAACAATTAAGAACATGGTAATAGGAACATACATAATGTTACTTAAGTTAAATGTAAATAGATTAAATGTTTCAATCAAAACACATAGACTGCCTGATGATACAAAACAAGACTCATATGTATGTTGCCTACAAGAGACCCACTTCAGATCTAGGAACACATACAGACTGAAAGTGAGAGGATGAAAAAAGATATTCCATGCAAATGGAAACCAAAAGAAATCTGGAGTAGCAATTCTCATATCAGACAAAATAGACTTCAAAATAAAGACTACTACAAGAGACAAAGAAGGATACTACAGAATGATCAAGTGATGAATCCAAGAAGAAGATATAACAATTGTAAATATTTATGCATCCAAAATAGGAGCACCTCAATACATAAGGCAAATACTAACAGTCATAAAAGGAGAAATTGACAGTCACACAATCATAGTATGGGACACTAACACCCCACTTTCACCAATGGACAGATCATCCAAAATGAAAGTAAATTAGGAAAAAGAAGCTTTAAATGACACATTAAACAAGACATATTTAGTTGACATTTATAGGACATTACATCCAAAAACAACAGAATACACATTCTTATCTTGGGTCACAAATCAAGCCTAGGTAAATTTAAGAAAATTGAAATCATAGCAAGTATCTTTTCTGACCACAACACTATTAGACTAGATATAAATTACAGGAAAAAATCTGTAAAAAATACAAATACATGGAGGCTAAACAATAGAGCACTTAATAACCAAGAGATAACTGAAGAAATCAAAGAAGAAATAAAAATAACACCTATAAACAAATGACAATGAAAACACGATGACCCGAAACCTATGGGATGCAGCAAAAGCAGTTCTAAGAGGGAAGTTTATAGCAATACAATCCTACCTCAAGAAACAAAAAACATCTCAAATAAACAAGCTAAGCTTACACCTGAAGCAACTGGAGAAAGAAGAACAAAAAAAAACAAAGTTAGCAGAAGGAAAGAAATCACAAAGATCAGATCAGAAATAAATGAAAAAGAAATGAAGGAAACGATAGCAAAGATCAATAAAACTAAAAGGTGGTTCTTTGAGAAGATAAACAAAATTGATAAACCATTAGCCAGACACATCAAGAAAAGAAGGGAGAAGACTCAATACAATAGAATTAGAATGGAAAAAGGAGAAGTAACAACTGACACTGCAGAAATACAAAGGAGCATGAGAGATTACTACAAGCAACTGTATGCCAATAAAATGGACAACCTGGAAGAAATGGACAAATTCTTAGAAAAGCACAAACTTCTGAGACTGAACCAGGAAGAAATAGAAAATAGAAACAGACCAACCACAAGTAGTGAAACTGAGACTGTGATTAAAAATCTACCAACAAACAAAAGCCCAGGACAAGACGGCTCCACAGGTGAATTCTATTAAACATTTAGATAAGAGGTAACACCTGTCCTTCTCAAACTCTTCCAAAATATAGCAGAGAGAGGAACACTCCCAAACCCATTCTATGTAGCCACCATCACCCATACACCAAAACCAGACAAAGATGTCACAAAGAAAGAAAACTACAGACCAATATCACTAACGAATATAGATGTAAAAATCCTCAATAAAATACTAGCAAACAGAATCCAACAGAACATTAAAAGGATCACACACCATGATGAAGTGGGGTTTATCCCAGCAATGCAAGGATTCTTCCATATATACAAAGCAGTCAGTGTGATACACCATGTTAAGAAATTGAAGAGTAAAAACCATATGATTATCTCAATAGATGTAGAAAAAGCTTTTGAAAAAAATCAACACCTATTTATGACAAAAAAAACTTCCAGAAAGTAGGCATAGAGGGAAATTACCTCAACAAAATAAAGGTCATATATGACAAACCCACAGCCAACATCATTCTCAATGGTGAAAAAGTGAAATCATTTGCACTGAGATCAGTAACAAGACAAGGTTGACCACTCTGACCACTGTGTTTCAACATAGTTTTGGAAGTTTTAGCCACAGCAATCAGAGAAGAAAAAGAAATAAAAGCAATCCAAATTGGAAAAGAAGAAGTAAAGCTCTCACTTTGCAGATGACATGATATTACACATAGAGAATCCTAAAGATGCTACCAGAAAACTACTAGAGCTAACCAATGAATTTGGTAAAGCAGCAGGATACAAAATTAATGCACAGAAATTTCTTGCATTCCTATACACTATTGATTAACAATCTGAAAGAGAAATTAAGGAAACACTCCCATTTACCATTGCAACAAAAAGAATAAAATACCTAGGAATAAGGAGACAAAAGACCTGAATGCAGAAAACTATAAGACACTGATGAAAGAAATGAAAGATGACACAAAAAGATAGAGAGATATACCATGTTCTTGGATTGGTAGAATCAACATTTTGAAAATGACTATACTACCCAGAGCAATCTACAGATTCAATGCAATCCCTATCAAACTACCAATGGCTTTTTTTCACAGAACTAGAACAAAAAAGCTCACGATTTGTTTGGAAACACAAAAGACCCTGAATAGCCAAAGCAACCTTGAGAAAGAAAAACAGAGCTGGAGGAATCAGGATCCCAGACTTCAGACTATACTACAGAGCTATAGTAATCAAGGCAGTATGGTACTGGCACAAAAACAGAAATATAGATCAATGGAACAGGATAGAAAACCCAGAGATAAACCCACGTACATATGGTCACCTTATTTTTGATAAAGGAGACAAGAATATAAAATGGAGAAAAGACAGCCTCTTCAATAAGTTATGCTGGGAAACTGGACAGTTTCATGTAAAAGAATGAAATTAGAACTCTCCCTAACACCATACACAAAAATAAATTCAAAGTGGATTAAAGACCTAAATATAAAGCCAGACACTATCAAACTCTTAGAGGAAAACATAGGCAGAACCCTCTATTACATAAATCACAGCAAGATCCTTTTTTACTCACCTCCTAGAGAAATGGAAATAAAAACAGAAATAAACAAATGGGACCTAATGAAACTTCAAAGCTTTTGCACAGCAAACAAAAACATAAACAAAATGAAAAGACAACCCTCAGAATGGGAGAAACTATTTTCAAATGAAGCAACTGACAATGTATTAATCTCCCAAATTTACAAGTAGCTCATTCAGTTCAATATCAAAAAAACAAAAACTCAATCCAAAAATGGGCAGAAGACTTAAATAGACATTTCTCCAAAGAGGATATACAGATAGCCAACACACACATGAAAGAATGCTCAACATCACTAATCATTAGAGAAATGCAAATCAAAACTGCCCCAGTTTTGCACTGGTATCACCTCACACCAGTCAGAATGGCAGTCATCAAAAAAGCTATGAACGATAAACGTTGGAGAGGGTGTGGAGAAAAGGGTACCCTCTAGCACTGTTGTTAGGAAAGTAAATTGATACAGCCACTATGGAGAACTGTATGGAAGTTCCCAGAACTAAAAATAGACCTTTCATATGACCCAGCAATCCCACTACTGGGCATATTCCCTGAGAAAACCATTATTCAAAAAGGGACATGCACGCCAATGTCCATTGCAGCTCTATTTACAATAGCCAGGACATGGAAGCAACCTAAGCGTCCATCGACAGACGAATGGATAAAGAAGATGTGGCACATATATACAATGCAATATTACTCAGCCATAAAAGGAAACGAAATTCAGTTATTTGTAGTGAGGTGGATGGGCCTAGAGTCTGTCATACAGAGTGGACTAAGTCAGAACGAGAAAAACAAATACCTTATGCTAACACATACATATGGAATCTAAAAAAAAAAAACAGGTTCTGAAGAACCTACGGGCAGGATAGGAAAAAAGACGCAGATGTAAGAGAATGGGCTTGAGGATACGGGGAGTGGGAAGGGTAAGCTGGGATGAAGTGAGAGAGTGTCATGGACATATATACACTACCAAATGTAAAATAGATAGCTAGTGGGAAGCAGCTACCTAGCACAGGGATATCAGCTCGGTGCTTTGTGACCACCTACAGTGGTGGGATAGGGAGGGTGGGAAGGAGATCCAAGAGGGAGGGGATATGGGGATATATGCAGACATATAGCTGATTCACTTTGTTATAAATTAGAAGTTAACATACCACTTTAAAGCAACTATACTCCAATAAAGATGTTAACTAACTAACTAAATAAATAAATAAAATGTGCATATAAAATGTCTTTGCATTTTGTGCTATTTAGTGAGGTCCAGCTTCAATCTTCCATCTCTATCTCTGTTTCTGTTTATTTTCAAATACCTAGATATTCTACTTCATTCCTTGAAGACTTACCCCTTGTTCAAAATCTTCCTTTGCACATCAGAAAGGTTTTATGATCTGTTCAATATCCTGTCCTCTCTGCTTTATAATCCATACATCTCCAGTGTTTTGGTTTTTTTTTTCCCTCTGCATTCTGCTCAGCTTCCTTCTCCATCTACCTTGCTATCACCTGAAAATCTTCAATCTCTGAAATCACTAAATCAGATAATGTGGACTTTTCCGCTTTAAACACTCAGTACTTTTATCATATCTATGCTTTCATATCATTAAAATCTCCACCATATGGACCATTCCACACTTTCCTATTTCTCAGTCACTTCCTTACTTGTGGTCTATAATTTCAATAATATTTTGTCATAGGCCACAAGTCTCTTGCTCACTATATATCCATCCTATTTACCTGGATACCCTCTACTTGATTGAATTTAAGTACCTGTCAACAGTCTCCTAAGCATGTCTTGCCTTCAACCTTCTCTTTTTCTAATTCTACTCTTCTCTTCTATTCTAATAAAATTAGAATAACAATATTAATTCTTATGAAATACAAATCTGATCACATTTTTTCCTACTTAGAACTCACTTTTAGCATAAAGTTCAGAATTTTTTATGGCCTAAAAATACGTTTGTGACCTGAACTCCATCAGCCTTGCAGATTCACCTTTTGTGATTGACTTTGCTCATTCCTTTCTTTCTCCCCAAGGCCTTTTTATTTGCACCTCCCCATACCTACTACTCTGATTTGACATATTTGCTTCCCTAGTTCAGATTCATCCTTTAGATCTCAGCTTAAACATCAACTTTTCTAGGGAGGGGAGCTGTAGCTATTTACCCTATATATGTCACTTCATTGATATCTTTGGTATGTTCACTACCACTGGGTATACGCCCTCTCAAAGCACTACAAATGATCTTTTCCAAGGTATCTTCTTGTTACTGGAGGGTATGTTCCTTGAACATACAGACCTGTTCATCTTGATCAGCACTGTATCTTAACCACATAGAATAACACCTCACATATTATAGGTGCTTAGCATATAGTGTTAATGAAGGTTAATTTTCTACTAATATGACAGAATAGTGATCTAAGAACAACAATAAAATAAATGACTCAGTCTTTGAAAATGTTGAAATTAGATATGAGAGTTAATGTATATAAGGTATGTACATGTAATTTTTTTTTGTAATTACAGAACCATTTGGGAAAAACTATTACTATTGATAGATTTTAACACATTTACCTGTTGCTTATTAATTCTTGTTTTTAGTTTATAACATATGCTTCTTAATTATTGATCAATATGAGTTACATGTTTCTCAGTATTCTCATGTAATTATCTAATGTTAAGCCGTTCAAAGGAAAGTACTACAGCTTTATTCAATCTTATTTCTCTCCAATAACATGATAGATCTTAAGGATGATTCCATGTGAACCCTCCTAAAGCCTGTTATCCCTGAAGTAGCAGAAATGTAGATGCCTTCCAAATATCATCTATCCCTTCTATCTTAGAAACAGAATCTAAATTTTATTTAATAAAACAATGTTCCCAGCCAGAAAGGTACATTTCCTAGCCTCCATTGTAGCTAAATATGGTCATTTAACTAAATTGGGGTCAGTGAGATTAAAAAGAGAAATATTTGATGGAAGGATGCTTAGTTAGTTAGGAAGTGTAAATTAGGCTATTTCCTGCTTTTCCCTTTCCCTTTTTCATAAAATGAGCAATTGTAGCCCTACCAACTAGAAATGGTAGCCCTACCAACTATCTAAGAATATGAATTGAGTTTGAAGATAGAAATAATATTTCACAAATGTGAAAGAGATGATAGAAAGAACTTAAGTCCCTTTAAATTCAATAAGCTTGCAAGACTCAAAAGAAATACCCTAAGTTGGTTAAATATAATTTGTTGTCACAATTACCATCTCCTCAGAAATTTTTCTGTGTGGCAAAACTTAGCTGAAAATTACATATCTTGTATATCATCACAGGTAGGATTATGTATGAAATGTTGTTTCAAAATTAAAGGAATTTGTGAGAGATTTGGAAAATACTAACCCCAAAATCCATCAATTTTCTTGTCTTTACATAAAATTGGCTATATTCTTCCATCACTGCTTCCTTGGTATCTGGTTTTTTCAGTACAAATTGTTATCACTGGGCTTTGTTTAACTGGACTTCTCATTGTTGCTTCAAGATATTCTCCCTTACTCTCATCTAAATCTCTAGCTTTTATACTCATTTACTTATAGGTTTTATGACGTTTCTTGTTCTGGTAATTTAACACACCCTGTTTATTCCCCAGCTCCTACCAATCCATTCCATTTCTGTCATGTTTATGCTAATTTAAATATTAAAATAACAACTTTTCTAACTCTTAGCCCTTTCCATTCTATCCACAGCCCTCCAATGATGATTTCAACCCTATCTCAAACACTCTCCTAGTCATGCATGAAAGCATACCTTGGCATTACTAGTAAGAGCAATATTTTCATAAATCCAGTGTCATCCTATTCTCTGACTACCTCTTCCCAATTTTCAAGCTCATTCATTCTAGTATTACCAAATCCAACATTCTCTCAAGTCCATTAAGAGCTCCAATCCATTTATCCTATAACCTTTTAATTTTTACTAATTCACATGATTCCTTCTTTCCATTTCTAACCTTTCAATAGAGATCACTTTAAAACATAAGCCACATGACTTGTTCCTCTCCTGCCATTCTCTTCTTTGTCCACATTTTTCCAGTCACATTGATGGCTACACTATTTTCAAATATGCCAGGAACAACCCTGCTTCAAAGCCTTTATAGCTACTTTTCTTTTTGCCTATTCCCCAGATATTTATTTAACCGGGTCACTCACCTCTTCAGGTCTTCAAGTCTTTGTTCATCTCATCTTCTCAATTAGGCTTACCTAACCAAACTATTTCATAAATCTTTCTGCCCTTCATTCCAATTCCTGCTTACTGTACTCTTGTTTTTCTTTCTACTCTTCCTTTTTTCTATTGATGTTATAACAAATTATAACAAACTTAATGGCTGAAAATAAAACAAATTGATCATCTTATAATTCTGTAGGTAGGATTTCAACATGGAAGTTCAGGGCAAATCAAAATGTCAGCAGGACAGTGCTCCTTTCTGGAGGGTCCAGAGGAGAATCTGTTTCCTTGCCTTTACCAGTTTCTAGATGCCAACAACATTCCTTGGCTCATGACCACTCTCCTCCATCTTCAAAGACAGGAACTGTGGGGAATCACTCTGATTTTCCTCTATAGTCACATTTTCCTATGTTTCCTTCCTCAATTTTTAGGAACTCTATGATTACTTTGGACCCACCCAGAGATAATCCAGGATAATCTCCCTATTCTAAGATCAGTTGATTAACAATCTTAATTCTAACTTCAACATACATTCTCTTTGTCACATACCATAACATTTTCAAAGGTTTGTAAGAGTAGAATGTGGACACTTTTGGGAGAACACTATTTACATTCCGTACCACATATACATAAGTCTGTTTCATGACTATTCTGTTCCATTTATCTATTTACCTATTTTTACACCAAAACCACAGTCTCAGTTACTGAAGTTTATCATAAAAATATTGATATCAAGTAGTTGAATTCTTAACACAGTCCTTTATTATTATTATTTTATCTATTCTAGGTCCTGTGGTTTTTGATAAAAAGTATAGAATAGACTTCAATTTATGTACAAAAGCACTTTGGGAATTTTATTGGGTTGCCTTGAATGACTATGAAGATAATTTAAAATGAGTAAGAATAAAACATTTTTTAAAGGAAACAAAAATGAGTTTCCCAATTTATTTACATAATATATTTCTTCATTTATATAGGTCCTGTTCAATTTCTCTTGGTAATATTTTATATTTTCATGTAGAAATATTAAATACCATGTATTACATTTGTTACTATTTTATTTTTTATACTATTGCAATGGTACAATTCTTAAATCTTTGTTTTCAAGTCTTTGCTACTAGTATATAAGGACAATTGATTTTTCTGTATTGACCCTATATCCTATGAGAAAGGTAAATTCACTTGTTTTAATAGACTTAAGTTAAATTTCTTAGGCTTTTCTATACAAACATGTATGTTGTCTTCCAATAGCAACATTATTACTTATCTCTCTCTGGATCTTATGCTTTTTATTTTCTTGTCTTGCCCTACTACAGTCTAGGACCTCCAGTATAATGTCAGATAGAAGGTGTGAGAATGAGGAAAGTTACCATTTACCCAATCTAACAGCAAAGGCACTTGATATTTCACAATTAGGATAAGAATAGCTGTAGGATTTTATTGCCAGCATTTAGCAGATTGAAAAAGTGCCTGTCTATACCTAGTTGTCTGAATGGTATTTGTATTAAATAGCCATTTCTCTTACAATTAATTTGAGAAGAAAGAAAAATGTTATATTTTATATTTACTCTAATATTTACTATTTTAGGTGACATTAATTTCTTATTATAGATCCGATGTTCTATTTTATGCCATTCCCTTTCATACTGAAAACATTTTTTTATGCATTTCTTGTATTGTAAGTGTACTAACTAAGAATTCATTAAGCTTTCATTTATGTTAAAAGGTCTTTGTTTTGCCCTCTGATTTAAGATATATTGCTACATGTAGAATTCTGAACTTACAGGTTTTTGTAAAGAATCTGAAAGTTTTTATTCCATTTTCTTCTCTCCATTGTTTTGCTGAGAATTCAGTCATCTTTCATATTATTTTTCCCCTTTGTGTAATGTATCTATTTTCCCCTCCACCTGCATTCAATTTTTTTTTTCTATTTTGGTTTTCAGCAATTTGACTATAGTATGTCCAGATATGGTTTTCCTTCTTTTCATCCTGCTGGGTTTTGAAAAATTCTTGGGTCTATATGGTATGCTTTCAAAATTTTGAGAATATTTTAACCATTTTTTCTTCAAAAGCTTTTAGTCCCCCTTCTCAACTCACTGCAATTTTATCATTTAACTGAAATTAGACTGAGAGAAATCACCAATAAGTGTCTGTATGCTATATCCATCTAATGCTCTTTTCTTTAGTATTATTTTTTGAATCTTTTGGTTATAACTGTCACTGTTGACTATTTCTTTCTGACATCACTTTCTACCTCTATGACTTGTGAAAGATGACTTTTTCCAGGTTCTCCTCCAATATTTCAAACCTGTATTCTCTGTCTCTAATATTAGATATTCTTTATTATTATTAGCCTTAAATGATTGTGTCACCTAGACATCATGCCTTTAGCCTATTCATTTATTGTTATATATTTTTTCTGGTGATTTCTGACAAATTTTATCTTTGACCTTGAATTCTTATTAAGACTTACCATTATATCCAACTTACATTGAAACCCTGCAAGCAAGTAAAAGCAGAACTCATTCGCAATTCTCTTTTTATGTCTTTTTCGACGGCATCTCCATTTATGCAATCACCCAAGCCAATGATTTTGGTGACCTTTCTAAATATATTCTCTTCCTCATTACTAGCCACTCTGATCAGTCATCAAGCCCTGCCAGTTCTAACCCCCACTCTTATTTTTGTAATTTAATTCAGGCCCTTATCACTGTGACCTTAACCATTATAAAAGATCTGGACTTCTTTTTTCTATTCTCAGTTCTATTAAACAGCCTTCAAGGAAATGTACACATTACAAAATACAAATTGAATCTTCTCCTTTCACGGTTGTAAACCATTACACATTTCTCCATAATCAAAAAATACTAAACTATCTCTTCAGTCTGGAATAAATGTCATTCCTAACATGCCCCTGTATACCTCTCCAATTCTGACTCTTAATTCCTTTAATTAATAATTCTTCTTATTATTTTCTCCAAAGCAAGATGATATGTCACCCACCCTATGAGGTGTTTTTTAACAAAGCTATTCATTCTCTTTCTTATTTTGCTTCACTTTTGAACAGAATAGTAATTTGCATTTGCCAACTTAATAATATTAGTCCATATCTGTGTACTTTCCTGTATTTTCTTCCTTTCATATTGTGTCAGCAGTGTTTAATAGAGCTCTTGGCTTATGATAGAAACTTATATTGCTTTTTCTTTTTTAAGCTTTCAGTCACTTTCAGTTTTTTTCTTTTCTCTGCTCTCCTTTTCCTTTTCAATTTTTTTTACTTTTGCTTTCTCTCCCATAATAATATTCTAATAGTAGAAAATTAATAAAAGATGTATTTACCTGTATATGAAAAATGTACATTCCAACTGAGTGATTTTTTTTTCTTAAAATCATGATTATGTAAAGTTAAAATGGCTATGATCAATGGCCTAAATACTTCCGAACCAAGCACAGTCTGGAGTATATGTCACTTAATGCTCTTTTATTCAAGTGCTTAATTTAATCATGAGAATTTAATAATAATTTGATGTTTTTATTTTTTTCTCATTTTCAAAAGTATTTCCAAAAAATTATGTTGAAGATATAATGAACTTTTGTGAGTGTATTTTACGTTATTCAACTTGGGAAAATCAGTATTTTTTGCAGTTTATTGCCACCATTCCATATGAAGATGTTTATGAAGACATTTAAGATATATGAAGATATTTATTTAGATGATGTGGAGTTTAAAAAGATAGAGTAAAGATTAACACAAACAACTATATCTTTACAGTTTAGTTAAGGATCAAGTTCTTACAAAGATTATGATTTATCTTTCCTTTAAAATAGAAATATTCATTTTTCTCTATACTTTAGTTACTAAATATATTTAAGCTTTGAAATTATGACATGGAATAAAATAATGTTGAACTTTTGGGTTTTCCTGGTGGCGCAGTGGTTGAGAGTCTGCCTGCCGATGCAGGGGACACGGGTTCATGTCCTGGTCCGGAAAGACCCACATGCCGCAGGGCGGCTGAGCCCGTGCGCCATGGCCACTGAGCCTGCGCGTCTGGAGCCTGTGCTCCGCAACAGGAGGGGCCACAACAGTGAGAGGCCCGTGTACCACAAAAAAAGAAAAAAATGTTGAACTTTTTCTTATCCACTTCTATAAAAAATTAAGATATAAATATACTAAATAAAATTTCATAAATACCATGTACTTTTTTTCTGATTAATCATTTTCCCTTCTGAATATAACATTTGCATTAAGAAATATAGATTTTTCTTCATATTTTGTTCAAGTCATAAAAATCTTAAAGATGATAATTTTTTTTTTCCTTGTTTCAGAGTGTTCTCATGGAAGATTTTCTCCTCCGGACATATAACTGAGTTAGTTGACAAAATATTTGGTTAGTGGAATATAACAAATATTTTTTTCAGAAGGAAGAGAGGAAAATGTAACAAAACCTATTATTTCCATGAAAAAAAAATACATAAATTACTAAATATAACAATCTTATAGACATATACAGAGAGAGTGAAAGGGAGAGAGAGAGAGAGTTCTGTTTCCTCTGACTAATAAACATGATATAGTTAGACTTGACAAACTGCAACTGATTTCAAAATTAGTGTTATATGAATATTTCAAGGTTTTTTTTTTTCATTGATACTTAACTTCAGTACTAATCATTAAGAATAAATGGGGGAAATGTGTGACTTTAAAATATTAGGCTCATTTTCAGCAAGTGTTAATTACCTAAATTTTATCGCAGTCACAAAATCAGGGATATTTCAGTCTTTGAAAGTATTTTTGGCAGTACTATTGTTTGGAGATAATATGAATAATAACTCCCCCTCCCCACCATAAAGCTATCACCTAATTTGATTTTGGTTAAATCCTAATTGGAAGAGAGGTGCAATAATTTATTTGCATTATTCCCAATATAAATTAGTTTTATCTATTACACAGTAAAAATAATAATAATGTTTATTTAACCTATTTCTAATTCTGTTTATTTAAAAGTTAAAGTGAAATCAATAGATAATTACATCTCCAACACTTTTTCTCTCTGAACAGGAAAGTATATGTTTAATTTTGTCATTTTTGTTTGTTTTTTTCACCTACTAGATCCTATGTTTTGTAGAATATCCCATCATTTTCCCAGCTAAAGTGCTTAGAAAACTTGCTGCAAAAAAACACAAAAAATACCCAGACATCTTTTCATTAAATGCATATTAAGCCATTCTAAGTACTTTTTACAAATAACAATAATCCCAGAAATTGTCTCTTTAAAATGAGAGGGCATAGTTGAAAAGAACAAAATCCACAATAAGAAATGATATAATCAACTATATAGAGTATATTAAAACTTAAATTATGTATTCACAGGATAAAATAATCGCCACTTGTTTTATATGTCAATTGTTAATTTCTACTTTATGGTAAATTACTGAAATTATTGTAACACCAAAATTGATATCAGCTTTTGTCTTGTTTTCTGAGACAGCCATCTACATCCCTCTATGCCGAACTTGCTCACTGCCTTGTAAAAAAATAAATAAACAGAAAACTGAAATAAATAGTTAGGAGACCAGAAAGGGGGAGTTCTCAAGCACTGCAGTGACAGAAAAGCCCAGCATGAAGAAGAAAGACTCCTCTTCTTTCCTGGAAAAATACTCAGCCAGTGAAAATCCATGGCATATTTTTTCATTATAGCCCTCCCAACTTCCCTTCCCCCTCTATAAAAGTGTTCTTCCTTTGCCCTGTGGAAACTCACAGATAGTTTGCCATTGTTGCACACTCCAAATTGCAATTCTTTGCTGATCCTGTATAAACTTATCTTTATTTAAGGAGTATCTGGGTATCTATCTGTTTAGGTAAATATTTGGTGGCCCATGTGAGGACCAGAGATTATCCCATTAGGCTCCCGGACTGGTAAGCAAACAGCTGCAATACTACAATTGAGCCCATTGTGTTCAGTGCTTTTCTTGCCAACCCTGGAGTTTGAAGATACTTCTTCCTTCTGGATCCAAACTCATGCTATCTTTGTCTTTTAAGTTCCTCAGGCCTTATTTGGGATCTATCTTAAGGTTTTATTCTTTATAGGTAAGGTCTTGTTCTGTATGGGAGTACTCATTTGTCACTTTTGTCTGAATTAGAGATCAGCCTGTTTCAACCAGACCTGGCTGAGGCACCATTGGCCAATTCCTTTGGAACAGAGGCTGTTGCATTGAAACTGTATCAGTTCAGCCTAGGAGCTGTTCTCTGGAAAGTGGGTGAAAAGTCTTTTACCTGGCTGCTCCAGGACTAAGCCATTTCCTTAGAACTGGCAGGTATTAGCTTGCAGACTGTTTGAGTTGCAAGGTGCGGAGCAGCTGTTTGAATTGCATGCAAATTATTCTTTTGCTCTAGAGAAAAATTCATGAAAAATGGGATCCCAGTTATATAAATATTTCTTAGATAACTACAGGGACTCTGGCTGATTTTATGTTTAAAAACTGTGGTCCTTCCTCATGAGCATTTCTCACTAAAAGGACCCATTGGACCAAAGATAATTTGGAATATCAATAGCCTTTTTGGAGAAATTTTAATATCCACAAACTTAATTTTCTCAAAATGAAACTGAACTACAATAACGCAAAATTTTCCAAAACTGGGGATAATGCTTATTTCAATTGGTACTTTGAAGCTTCCCAACCTTTATCAAGAGCCTAAAATTGCTGTTCTGCAGAAAAAGATTTTAAAAATAACGTATCCAAACAAATAATTTAAAAAAGATAAAATTGCTTCCAAAGATTCAAGCTCTTCTTCCTTGGCATCTCTATCTCAGGCTTTACCTATGATACCATCTTGTCTCTCTGTTGGCTCGTCATGGCCAGACTGTACCTCCAGCTCCATCTTCCTCCTTTCCTTCTACACCACCTGAATCTCAAATACACTCTCAATTTCTCTCACTAATTCTTTTGCCAAAGTTCCACTTTTCTACGAAACTCACCCCCCTTCCTTTTCCTCTGAACTTGTCATAACAAGTCCTTTTAAAATTAAGCTTCCTGAGGATCCAGAGTATAAATATATATTTTTTTAATATTCTCTGGACTAAACCTGTGACTAAAGCTAAACTGTGAGTCATAGTGAAAGGTTTTTCCAAAGTAACCAAATTTTCTCACAGATTTGTTGAAGAATTAATAGTCATTCAAACTTTTCACCTTGTTTCTCTGACTAATATCAGCTAGTTCATATGCTTGTTGGTGAAGGCAGGGACAAGCATTGGATGAATACTACTAATTGAGAAAATCTTGAAAAATGTCTAGAATCACAACAGGGAGTCCAGCCAGCCTGCTAACTTATTATATGATCAGGCTTGGGAAATCGCTAGGGACTTCACTGAGCAATTCCTAGGGCTTTAACAAAGGCTGTTGACTGGAACAAAATTCACGATTGCACACAAAAATCTGACTCATCTATCCATGACTATTACAATTGACTTCAGAAATTTTTTTAAAAAAATTTGGTTGCATCTCGAGCCTTGCAGGATCTCACTTCCCTGACCAGGGATTGAACCCTCGCCACAGCAGTGAAAACCAGGAATCCTAACCACTAGGCAACCAGGGAACTCCCAAATTTGAATATTTTTAAAGAAAATTCTGGTCTTCCTTCAGATGTTGATTCCACTCAAGTAGTTTTTAACTCTGTGCTTTTTAGTTGGCTGAACCAGGACCTTTCCCTTCTAGTAAAAATAAACAGGATTAAATGGAACGCTATGATCACTCTAGATTTAGTTAATCTGGCAAACCTGCTCTCTAACACACTTAAGAGCCACCTAAAAGGAAGGTCACCAAAATTTGTAATCTTCAAATCCACCAATTGAATGTCCCCAAATGAAACTAAAACCATGCTAATGTATGCTGTTATTGCAAAGAGCCAGGGCATTGAAAAAGACAATTACAAATTTAAGTGTTCTAGGTAATTTCAGTTCTCTGACCAGTCTTTCCAAAGTCCTCTGAGTTCTCAATGACATGACTCCAAGGAACTACAGAAACCCTTCACAATTCTTCCTTTTAATCAGCTTGTAGAAACATTTCTCCAGATTGGGGACAAATCTCTTCTAGATTTAACTGTCATCAGATCACACTCTCAGTGCTTAACCCCACTGATATAAAGCAGCCCCTGCCTCAGAACACTAAAACAGTTCAAATATTTGAGATTGCTAATGAACTTCAAGGGGTTCCTGTCTCTGAACCCATTTCCTTTTGTTCAGGCTTTTCAAGAGACTCCTACTTTTTTCTTCTTAGTTTCACCACCTCTATTCACTTATTATGCTGTGACATCTTACAGAAGGCCCATGCTAGAATTTCTTTGTCCCAAAAGAGGGAAATAATTCTGGAAATTGTGAGTGGTCATCAAAGAAAACCAGCAAGTGAATTAAATAACCTCTGATATCTTTTATTTGTTCTGTCTCCTAAAGTACCAAAGCTGATCCTGAGACACTGATCATTTGTCCCAGCTGAATCAGCTACCATGCTTATTATAGGAAAAATCTCCAACTGATATTGGCAAAATTCACAGTGTACCTCCTATAAAGATTTAAAGAGATTCCTCAAAATATTTTCCCAAAATTAATCAGTGCTCTATAAGTAAAGAAGTTCTTCAAGGCATAAAGCTATAATAGAAGATTATAAGGATCAAGGCTTCATTATTCATTTTCTAGCCCATGTAACACCCCCATTTTACCAGGAAGCAAACCTATGGACCAAAGGTGGAAGTTAAACCAGGACCTCCTATCAAACAACATTGTTTTCCCTTGACCCCCTGTCATTCCTAACCCTCATACATTACTAACATCCACTTCAACAGGAAGCAAGCTCTTTACTATAATTGATTTATGCAGTTCATTCTTTAGCATTCCATGTATAAAGCTAGCCAATACATTTATCCTTCACTTGGAAAGAAAAAATAGTTTACCTGGATAGTAATGCCTCTGGATTTACTGAGAGCCCTTATTTCTCACAAATCCTGAAGGCTGATAAGGATATAAAGTTCCCAAGAGTGTCTACTTTGTTTCAATATATGGACGACTTGCTTCTTTGATTTTCTCAAGCCTCCTTACTAAGGAAGACCATATCCACTTGCTAATGATTTTAGCCTTAAAAGGACAAAATTTGGCCAAAGAAAAATCGCAGTTTGCTCAAACCCAGGATTGATATTTAGCGCATGATATCAGAAAAAGTGCTATACCTAGATCCAGATAGACTTCATGGTATACTAAGCTTCCTAAAACACAAACTAAGTGACAACTGGGAGGTTTTCTTGTGTTAGTTGGTTATTGTCAAAATTGGATTCCAAATATCTGTCTTATGTCCAAATCTCTGGATATTTTATTCAATAATGATAATGCTAACACAATTTTATGGGAAAAACTGGAAAACATATTCCTCAAGGCCTTAAAGGAGAGTTTGATGAACCTAGCTACCCTTGGGCATCCAAATTATCAGATTCCCTTTCTTCTTTTTGTGCATGAAGAAGAAGGGAATGCCCTTTAGGTACTCACCCAGAATCATGGGGACCATTATCAACCCATAAAGTATTAAAGGCAGTAACTGGACCTTGTGGAATGGGGATAACCTCACTACATTAGAGCTGTTACTGTTATTGCCCTTTTGGTTAAGGCCATTGAAAAAATTATTGTGGGATCCCCTTTAATCATTTTTTCTTTTACCTCATGCAGTAGAAGCTCTTCTGAATTCTCATCACACTCCACATTTCTCAGCCAGCTGCCCCACCTCCTGTGAAGTCTTTTTGTTAACTGCCCCTCACATAACTCTCTTACTGTTGTAGTAACCTTAACCTGACTACTCTTTTCTCTCTGTCAACTAATTCCTCATGTCTGATTAATGCTGACAGCCCACACTTGAGGCCTCCTAATAATCTACATGAAATTCCATTGGGTAATGTTTACTTCTCATAGTTCACTGGTGGTTCTTATTTAAAAGGTGACAGTGGCATATATTGCATTCAGTATGCTATAGCAACTCCTTTTGATACTGTTGAAGCAACATTTTTAGCTTTGGCTACTTCAGCCCAATAGGCTGAATTATAAGCTCTTACACAGGTTTGTACGTTAGCCATGGGCAAAACTGGCAATATTTATACTGATGGTAGATACATGCTTTTGAGTAGTTTATGATTCTGGAATGTTGTGGATGCAATGTGACTTCCTTACTTCCAGTGGAAATAAAATTAAAATGTCTCCTATATTCAGGAATTATTGGATGCAATACTCATACCTGCTGCTTTAGCTATTGTTAAGATTTTAGGCCATTATAAACTTGACTCTCTGGAAGGTAAGGGAAATCATATTGCTAATATTTCTGTGAGGAATGGTGACTTTAAGGAAACCAACAGCAGCTAAACCTCAGTCATGGTCCAAAAGTGTATTTCCCTAAATGATACTTAGTAAAACTGACCAGTGAAGCCCAATAATTGACCTCAGAAAAGAAAAAAAAAATAAAAGTTTGGAAATTTAACAATTGTTGGTTTGGTAAAAAGAGAAAGCTCTGGTTTGGACCAAATAAAAACCCAGTCCTACCAGAGATTCCAAAATTTCCACTTCTCACCGCCCTACATGCATTAAATCATTGATTTACTGACAAAAGGATAGCAGTCAAAAATCAATATTGGTGGGAAAACATTAGCAAAGCTGCAAACTTTCCTATCACACTTGTTCCACTTGTCTAAATTAAAACCCAGGGAGGCTTGTTCATACTGCTCCCTGCCAGTTCATACTACCTAATGGACAATTTCAAGTCTGACAAATGGATTTGATATAACTTCCTCTGTCTAATCGATAATAAATATGTTTCAGTCATGGCTTGTATATTTTCACACTGGACTGAAGCCTTCCTTTGCAGATAGGCTACTGCCTCTTGTGTGGTTAAAGTTCTTTTGGAAAAGATTATCCTTATCTGGGGAACTCCT